>NW_024098684.1:0-146482 GCF_016545835.1 Crotalus tigris
CCATGAACTCGTAGAGCAAAATGAACCTCGCCAACAAACTCGGAGTGCTTGGGTATGGTTAGGAGGGCACTGACCTTTCTAGCCTGTGCTATCTATGTTTCCTGGTAAAATACATGGGAAAATCCAATAGGAGTGCTTTCGTATGGTTAGGATGGAATTGACTTTTCTTGGCTGCCCTATCTATGTTTCCTGGTAATATACATGGGAAAATGCCATTGGAGGAAAATTCCACTTAGGGTTAGGGTTAGGTTACCATGAACTCAAAGAGCAAAATGAACATCGACAACAAACTTGGAGTACTTGGGTACGGTTAGGAGGGCACTAAATTTTCTAGGCTGCCCTATCTATGTTTCCTGGTAAAATATATAGGAAAATACCTTTGGAGGAAAATTCCACTTAGGGTTAGAGTTAGGTTACCATGAACTCGTAGAGCAAAATGAACATCGTCAACAAACTCGGAATGCTTGGGTATGGTTAGGAGGGCACTGACCTTTCTATCCTGTGCTATCTATGTTTCCTGGTAAAATACATGGGAAAATCCAATAGGAGTACTTTGTATGGTTAGGAGGGAATTGACTTTTCTTGGCTGCCCTATCTATGTTTCCTGGTAAGATACATTAGAAAATCCAATTGGAGGAAAATTCCCTCTTAGGGTTAGGTTACCGTGAACTCGTGGAGCAAAATGGACATTGCCAAGAAACTCGGAGTGCTTGGGTATGGTTAGGAGGGAACTGACTTTTCTAGGATGCCCTATCTATGTTTCCTGGTAAAATACATGGGAAAATCCCATTGCAGCAAAATTACACTTAAAATTAGAGTTAGGTGACCATAAACTCATAGAGCAAAATGGACATCACCAACACAGTCGCAGTGCTTGCGTATGGTTAGAGGGCACTAAGTTTTCTAGTCTGCCCTATGTTTCCTGGTAAAATAAATGGGAAAATCCCATTGGAGGAAAATTCCACTTAGGGTTAGTGTTAGGTAACCATAAACTCGTAGAGCAAAATGAACATCGCCAACAAACTCGGTGTGCTTGGATATGGTTAGGAGGGCACGTATATTTCTACGTTGCCCTATCTATGTTTCCTAGAAAAATATATGGAAAAATCTCATAGGAGGAAAATTCCACTTAGTGTTAGGGTTAGGTAACCATCAACCCTTAGAGCAACTCGTAGAGCAAAATGAACAATGCGAACAAACTCGGAGTGCTTGGGTATGGTTAAGAGTGCTCTCACCTTTTTAGCTTGCGCTATCTATGTTTCTTGGTAAAATACATGGGAAAAACCCATAGGAGGAAAATTCCACGTAGGGTTAGGGTTAGGTAACCATCAATCCTTAGAGCAAAATGAACATCACCAACAAACTCGAATTGCTTGGGTATGGTTAAGAGGGCCCTGACCTTTTTAGCCTGCACCATGAAGTAATAGAGCAAAATGGACATTACCAACACACTTGGAGTGCTTTGGTATGACTAGGAGGGAACTGACTTTTCTTGGCTGCCCTATCTATGTTTCCTGGTAAAATACATGGGAAAATCCCATAGGAGGAAAATTCCACTTAGGGTTAGGGTTAGGTCACCATGAACTAATAGAGCAAAATGGACATCACCAACACAGTCGGAGTGCTTGGGTATGTTTAGGAGGGCACTGGAAGTTCTAGCTTGCGCTACATTTGTTTCCTGGTAAAATACATGGGAAAATCCCATAGGAGGAAAATTCCACTTAGGGTTAGGGTTAGGTTACCATGAACCCGTAGAGCAAAATGAACATCGCCAACACACTCGGATGCTTGGATATGGTTAGGAGGGAAGTGACTTTTCTAAGAATGCCCTATCTATGTTTCCTGGTAAAATACATGGGAAAACCCCATTGGAGGAAAATTCCACTTAGGGTTAGGTTACCATGAACTCGTAGAGCAAAATGAGCATTGTCAACACACTCAGAGTGCTTGGGTATGGTTAGGATGGCACTGATTTTTCTAGCCTGCACTATAAAGTTTCATGGTAAAATACATGGGAAAATCCCATTGGAGCAAAATTCCACTTAATGGTAAAGTTACGTGACCATAAACTCATAGAGCAAAATGGTCATCGCCAACACACTCAGAGTGCTTGGGTATGGTTAGGAGGGCACTGTCTGTTTTAGGCTGCCCTATCTATGTTTCCTTGTAAAATACACAGGAAAATACCTTTGGAGGAAAGTTCCACTAAGTGTTAGGATTAGGTTACCATGAACTCATAGAGCAAAATGGATATCACCAACAGACTCGGAATGCTTGGGTATGGTTAGGAGGGCACTGACTTTTCTACGCTGCCCTAACCCTAAACCTAACCCTAACCATACCAAAGCATTCTGAGTGTGTTGACGATGTCCCTTTTGTTCTATGAGTTCATGGTGACCTAACCCTAACCCTAAGTGGAATTTTCTTCTTATGGGATTTTTCCATGTATTTTACCAGGAAAAATAGACAGGGCAAGCTGGAAATGTCAGTGCCCTCCTAACAGTACCCAAGCACTACGATTCTTTTTGCAATGTTCATTTTGCTCTATGAGTTCGTGGTGCCCGAAACCTAACCCTAAGTGGAATTTTCCTCAAATGGGATTTTCCCATGTATTTCACTAGAAAACAAGGTAGGGCAGCCTCGAAAAGTCAGTTTCCTCCTAACCATACCAAAGCACTCCGAGTGTGTTGGCAATGTCCATTTTGCTCTCTGAGTTCATCGTGACCTAATCCTAACCATTAGTGGAATTTTCTTCTTATGCGATTTTTCCATATATTTTACCAGGAAAAATAGACAGGGCAAGCTGGAAATGTCAGTGCCCTCCTAACAGTACCCAAGCACTGCGATTTTTTTTGCAATGTTCATTTTGCTCTATGAGTTCATGGTGCCCTAACCCTAACCCTTAGTGGAATTTTCCTCAAATGGGATTTTCCCATGGATTTCACCAGAAAACACAGATAGGGCAGCCTAGAAAAGTCAGTTCCCTCCTAACCATACCAAAGCACTCCGAGTGTATTTGCAATGTCCATTTTGCTCTATGACTTCATGGTGACCTAACGCTAATCCTAAGTGGAATTTTCGTCAAATGGGATTTTCCCATTTATTTTACCAGGAAACATCGATAGGGCAGCCTAATAAAGTTGGTTCCCTCCTAACCATACAAAAGCACTCTGAGTGTGTTGGAAATGTCCATTTTGCTCTATGAGTTCATGGTGACCTAACCCTAACCCTAAGTGGAATTTTCCTCCTATGGGATTATCCCATGTATTTTACCAGGAAACATAGGTAGCGCAGGCTAGAATGGTCAGTGCCATCCTAACTATACGCAAGAACTCCGAGATTGTTGACGATGTTCATTTTCCTCTACGAGTTCATGGTAACCTAACCCTAACCCTAAGTGGAATTTTCCTCCAATGGGATTTCCCCATGTATTTTACCAGGAAACATAGATAGGGCAGCCTAGAAAACTCAGTTCGCTCCTAACCATACCCAAGCAGTCCGAGTTTGTTGGCGATGTTCATTGTGCTCTATCAGTTCATGGTACCCTAAACCTAACCCTAAGTGGAATTTTCCTCCAATGGGATTTTCCCATGTATTTTACCAGAAAACATAGATAGGGCAGCCTAATAAAATTAGTTCCATCGTAACCATACAAAAGCACTCCGAGTGTGTTGGCAATGTCCATTTTGCTCTGTGAGTTCAACGTGACCTAACCCTAACCATAAGTGGAATTTTCTTCTTATGGGATTTTTCCATGTATTTTACCAGGAAAAATAGACAGGGCAGGCTGGAAATGTCAGTGCCCTCCTAACCGTACCCAAGCCCTACGATTTTTTTGGCAATGTTCATTTTGCTCTATGAGTTCATGGTGCCCTAACCCTAACCCTAAGTGGAATTTTCCTCCAATAGGATTTTCCCATGTATTTTACCAGGAAACATCTATAGGGCAGCCTAACAAAGTTAGTTCCGTCCTAACCATATCAAAGTGTGGTGTCGGCAATGTCCACTTTGCTCGATGAGTTCATGGTGACTAACCCTAACTCTAAGTGGAATTTTCCTCCAATGAGATTTTCCCATGTATTTTACCAGAAAACATATTTAGGACAACCTAGTAAAGTAAGTTACCTCCTAACCATACCAAATCACTACGAGTTTTTTAGCAATGTCCATTTTGCTCTTTTTGTTCCTGGTGACATAACTCTAACCCTAAGTGGAATTTAGTTCCTATGGGATTTTCCCATGTATATTACCAGGAAACATAGGTAGTGCAAGCTAGAATGGTCAGTGCCCTCCTAACCATAGCCAAGAACTCCGAGATTGTTGGCGATGTCCATTTTTCTCTATGAGTTTATGGTGGCCAAACCCTAACCCTAAGTGGAATTTGCCTTAAATGGATTTTCCCATGTATTTTACCAGGAAACCTAGATAGTGCAAGCTAAATGGTCAGGGCCCTCTTAACTATACCTAAGCACTCCGAGTTTATTGGTGATGTTCATTTTGCTCTAGGAGTTCATGGTAACCTAACTGTAACCCTAAGTGGAATTTTCCTTCTATGGGATTTTCCCATTTATTTTACCAGGAAACATAGATAGCACAGGCTGGAAAGGTCTGTGCCCTCCCAACCATATCCAACCACTCCGAGTTTGTTTGCGATGTTCATTTTGCTCTTCGAGTTCATGGTAACCTAACCCTAACCCATTCAAGCCTGCGCTGCCTATTTTTCCTGGTAAAATACATGGAAAAATCCCATTTGATGAAAATTCTACTTAGGATTTGGGTTAGGTTACCATAAACTCATAGAGCAAAATGAACATCGCCAACAAACTCAGAATGCTTGGGTATGGTTAGTGGGGCACTTATCTTTCTAGACTGCGCTATCTATGTTTCCTGGTAAAATACATGGGAAAATGCCATTGGAGGAAAATTCCACTTAGGGTTAGGGTTAGGTTACCATGAACTCAAAGAGCAAAATGAACATCGCCAACAAACTTGGAGTGCTTGGGTACGGTTAGGAGGGCACTGAATTTTCTAGGCTGCCCTATCTATGTTACCTGGTGAAATACATAGGAAAATCCCATTGAAGGAATATTCCACTTAGGGTTAGGATTAGTTCACCATGAACTCGTAGAGCAAAATGAACAATGCCAACAAACTCGGAGTGCTTGGGTATGGTTAACAGGGCTCTCGCCTTTTTAGCCTGCGCTATCTATGTTTCCTGGTAAAATACATGGGAAAAAACCATAGGAGGAAAATTCCACTTAGGGTTAGGGTTAGGTCACCATGAACTAATAGAGCAAAATTTACATTGTCAACACACTCGGTGTGCTTTGGTATGGTTAGGAGGGAACTGACTTTTCTAGAATGCCCTATCTATGTTTCATGGTAAAATACATGGGAAAATCCCATTGGAGGAAAATTCCACTTAGGGTTAGGGTTAGGTTACCATGAACTCGTAGAGCAAAATGAACATCGCCAACAAACTCAGAGTGCTTGGGTATGGTTAGGAGGGCACTGACCTTTGTAGGCTGCCCTATCTATGTTTCCTTGTAAAATACATGGGAAAATCCCATAGGAGGAAAATTCCACTTAGGGTTAGGTTACCATGAACTCAAAGAGCAAAATGAACATCGCCAACAAACTAGGAGTGCTGGGATACGGTTAGGAGTGCACTGACATTTATAGCCTGCGCTACCTATTTTTCCTGCTAAAATACATGGGAAAATGCCATTGGAGGAAAATTCCACTTAGGGTTAGGGTTAGGTTACCATGAACTCAAAGAGCAAAATGAACATCGCCAACAAACTTGGAGTGCTTGGGTACGGTTAGGAGGGCACTGAATTTTCTAGGCTGCCCTATCTATGTTTCCTGGTGAAATACATAGGAAAATCCCATTGAAGGAAAATTCCACTTAGGGTTAGGATTAGTTCACCATGAACTCGTAGAGCAAAATGAACAATGCCAACAAACTCGGAGTGCTTGGGTATGGTTAAGAGGGCTCTCGCCTTTTTAGCCTGCGCTATCTATGTTTCCTGGTAAAATACATGGGAAAAAACCATAGGAGGAAAATTCCACTTAGGGTTAGGGTTAGGTCACCATGAACTAATAGAGCAAAATTTACATTGTCAACACACTCGGTGTGCTTTGGTATGGTTAGGAGGGAACTGACTTTTCTAGGATGCCCTATCTATGTTTCATGGTAAAATACATGGGAAAATCCCATTGGAGGAAAATTCCACTTAGGGTTAGGGTTAGGTTACCATGAACTCGTAGAGCAAAATGAACATCGCCAACAAACTGAGAGTGCTTGGGTATGGTTAGGAGGGCACTGACCTTTGTAGGCTGCCCTATCTATGTTTCCTTGTAAAATACATGGGAAAATCCCATAGGAGGAAAATTCCACTTAGGGTTAGGTTACCATGAACTCAAAGAGCAAAATGAACATCGCCAACAAACTCGGAGTGCTGGGATACGGTTAGGAGTGCACTGACTTTTTTAGGCTGCCCTAAATATGTTTCCTGGTAAAATAAATGGGAAAATCACATTGGAGGAAAATTCCACTTAGTTTTAAGGTTAGGTTACCATGAACTCGTAGAGCAAAATGAACATCGCCAACAAACTCGCAGTGCTTGGGTATGTTTAGGAGGGCACTGACATTTATAGCCTGCGCTACCTATTTTTCCTGCTAAAATACATGGGAAAATGCCATTGGAGGAAAATTCCACTTAGGGTTAGGGTTAGGTTACCATGAACTCAAAGAGCAAAATGAACATCGCCAACAAACTTGGAGTGCTTGGGTACGGTTAGGAGGGCACTGAATTTTCTAGGCTGCCCTATCTATGTTTCCTGGTGAAATACATAGGAAAATCCCATTGAAGGAAAATTCCACTTAGGGTTAGGATTAGTTCACCATGAACTCGTAGAGCAAAATGAACAATGCCAACAAACTCGGAGTGCTTGGGTATGGTTAAGAGGGCTCTCACCTTTTTAGCCTGCGCTATCTATGTTTCCTGGTAAAATACATGGGAAAAAACCATAGGAGGAAAATTCCACTTAGGGTTAGGGTTAGGTCACCATGAACTAATAGAGCAAAATTTACATTGTCAACACACTCGGTGTGCTTTGGTATGGTTAGGAGGGAACTGACTTTTCTAGGATGCCCTATCTATGTTTCATGGTAAAATACATGGGAAAATCCCATTGGAGGAAAATTCCACTTAGGGTTAGGGTTAGGTTACCATGAACTCATAGAGCAAAATGAACATCGCCAACAAACTCAGAGTGCTTGGGTATGGTTAGGAGGGCACTGACCTTTGTAGGCTGCCCTATCTATGTTTCCTGGTAAAATACATGGGAAAATCCCATAGGAGGAAAATTCCACTTAGGGTTAGGTTACCATGAACTCAAAGAGCAAAATGAACATCGCAACAAACTCGGAGTGCTGGGATACGGTTAGGAGTGCACTGACTTTTTTAGGCTGCCCTAAATATGTTTCCTGGTAAAATAAATGGGAAAATCCCATTGGAGCAAAATCCCACTTAGTTTTAAGGTTAGGTTACCATGAACTCGTAGAGCAAAATGAACATCGCCAACAAACTCGCAGTGCTTGGGTATGTTTAGGAGGGCACTGACATTTATAGCCTGCGCTACCTATTTTTCCTGCTAAAATACATGGGAAAATCCCATAGGAGGAAAATTTGACTTAGGGTTTCTGTTAAGTCACCATAAATTCATAGAGCAAAATGGACATTGCCAACACACACAGAGTGCTTTGGTATAGTTAGGAGGGAACTAACTTTATTAGGCTTCCCTATCTATGTTTCCTGGTAAAATACATGGGAAAATCCCATTGGAGGAAAATTCCACTTAGGGTTAGGGTTAGGTCACCATGAACTAATAGAGCAAAATGGACATCACCAACACAGTCGGAGTGCTTGGGTATGGTTAGGAGGGCACTGACTTTTCTAGGCTGCCCTATGTTTCCTGGTAAAATACATGGGAAAATCCCATTGGAGGAAAATTCCACTTAGGGTTAGGGTTAGGTTACCATGAACTCATAGAGCAAAATGGACATCGCCAACACACTCGGAGTGTTGGGTATGGTTTGGAGGGCACGTATATTTCTACGTTGCCCTATCTATGTTGCCTAGAAAAATATTTGGAAAAATCCCATAGGAGGAAAATTCCACTTAGTGTTAGGGTTAGGTAACCATCAACCCTTAGAGCAAAATAAACATCGCCAACAAACTCGGAGTGCCTGGGTATGGTTAGGAGGGCACTGACTTTTGTAGGCTGCCCTATCTATGTTTCCTGGTAAAATACATGGGAAAACCCCTTTGGAGGAAAATTCCACTTAGGCTTAGAGTTAGGTTACCATGAACTCGTAGAGCAAAATGAACATCGCCAACAAACTCGGAGTGCTTGGGTATGGTTAGGAGGGCACTGACCTTTCTAGCCTGTGCTATCTATGTTTCCTGGTAAAATACATGGGAAAATCCAATAGGAGTGCTTTCGTATGGTTAGGATGGAATTGACTTTTCTTGGCTTCCCTATCTATGTTTCCTGGTAATATACATGGGAAAATGCCATTGGAGGAAAATTCCTCTTAGGGTTAGGGTTAGGTTACCATGAACTCAAAGAGCAAAATGAACATCGACAACAAACTCGGAGTACTTGGGTACGGTTAGGAGGGCACTAAATTTTCTAGGCTGCCCTATCTATGTTTCCTGGTAAAATATATAGGAAAATACCTTTGGAGGAAAATTCCACTTAGGGTTAGAGTTAGGTTACCATGAACTCGTAGAACAAAATGAACATCGCCAACAAACTCGGAATGCTTGGGTATGGTTAGGAGGGCACTGACCTTTCTAGCCTGTGCTATCTATGTTTCCTGGTAAAATACATGGGAAAATCCAATAGGAGTACTTTTGTATGGTTAGGAGGGAATTGACTTTTCTTGGCTGCCCTATCTATGTTTCCTGGTAAGATACATTAGAAAATCCAATTGGAGGAAAATTCCCTCTTAGGGTTAGGTTACCGTGAACTCGTGGAGCAAAATGGACATTGCCAAGAAACTCGGAGTGCTTGGGTATGGTTAGGAGGGAACTGACTTTTCTAGGATGCCCTATCTATGTTTCCTGGTAAAATACATGGGAAAATCCCATTGCAGCAAAATTACACTTAAAATTAGAGTTAGGTGACCATAAACTCATAGAGCAAAATGGACATCACCAACACAGTCGCAGTGCTTGCGTATGGTTAGAGGGCACTAAGTTTTCTAGTCTGCCCTATGTTTCCTGGTAAAATAAATGGGAAAATCCCATTGGAGGAAAATTCCACTTAGGGTTAGTGTTAGGTAACCATAAACTCGTAGAGCAAAATGAACATCGCCAACAAACTCGGTGTGCTTGGATATGGTTAGGAGGGCACGTATATTTCTACGTTGCCCTATCTATGTTTCCTAGAAAAATATATGGAAAAATCTCATAGGAGGAAAATTCCACTTAGTGTTAGGGTTAGGTAACCATCAACCCTTAGAGCAACTCGTAGAGCAAAATGAACAATGCGAACAAACTCGGAGTGCTTGGGTATGGTTAAGAGTGCTCTCACCTTTTTAGCTTGCGCTATCTATGTTTCTTGGTAAAATACATGGGAAAAACCCATAGGAGGAAAATTCCACGTAGGGTTAGGGTTAGGTAACCATCAATCCTTAGAGCAAAATGAACATCACCAACAAACTCGAATTGCTTGGGTATGGTTAAGAGGGCCCTGACCTTTTTAGCCTGCACCATGAAGTAATAGAGCAAAATGGACATTACCAACACACTTGGAGTGCTTTGGTATGACTAGGAGGGAACTGACTTTTCTTGGCTGCCCTATCTATGTTTCCTGGTAAAATACATGGGAAAATCCCATAGGAGGAAAATTCCACTTAGGGTTAGGGTTAGGTCACCATGAACTAATAGAGCAAAATGGACATTGCCAACACACTCGGAGTGCTTTGGTATGGTTAGGAGGGAACTGACTTTTCTAGGATGCCCTATTTATGTTTCCTGGTAAAATAAATGGGATAATCCCATTGGAGCAAAATTCCACTTAATGTTAGAGTTAGGTGACCATAAACACATAGAGCAAAGTGGACATCGCCAACAAACGCGGAATTCTTGGGTATGTTTAGGAGGGCACTGACATTTCTAGCGTGCGCTACCTATTTTTCCTGGTAAAATACATGGGAAAATCCCATAGGAGGAAAATTCCACTTAGGGATAAGATTAGGTCTCCATGAACTCATAGAGCAAAATGGACATCGCCAACACACTCAGAGTGCTTGGGTATGGTTAGGAAGGCAAAGACTTTTCTACACTGCCCTATTTATGTTTCCTGGTAAAATACATGGAAAAATCCCATAGGGTGAAAATTCCATTTAGGGTTAGGGATAGGTCACCATGAACTCAGAGAGCGAAATGGACATTACCAACAAACTCGGAGTGCTTTCGTTAGGAGAAATAACTACGATTTTTTTTGCAATGTTCATTTTGCTCCATGAGTTCATGGTGCCCTAACCCTAACCCTTAGTGGAATTTTCCTCAAATGGGATTTACCCATGGATTTCACCAGAAAACACAGATAGGGCAGCCTAGAAAAGTCAGTTCCCTCCTAACCATACCAAAGCACTCCGAGTGTATTGGCAATGTCCATTTTGCTCTATGACTTCATGGTGACCTAACGCTAACCCTAAGTGGAATTTTCCTCCTATGGGATTATCCCATGTATTTTACCAGGAAACATAGGTAGCGCAGGCTAGAATGGTCAGTGCCATCCTAACTATACGCAAGAACTCCGAGATTGTTGACGATGTTCATTTTCCTCTACGAGTTCATGGTAACCTAACCCTAACCCTAAGTGGACTTTTCCTCCAATGGGATTTCCCCATGTATTTTACCAGGAAACATAGATAGGGCAGCCTAGAAAACTCAGTTCGCTCCTAACCATACCCAAGCAGTCCGAGTTTGTTGGCGATGTTCATTGTGCTCTATCAGTTCATGGTACCCTAAACCTAACCCTAAGTGGAATTTTCCTCCAATGGCATTTTCCCATGTATTTTACCAGAAAACATAGATAGGGCAGCCTAATAAAATTAGTTCCATCCTAACCATACAAAAGCACTCCGAGTGTGCTGGCAATGTCCATTTTGCTCTGTGAGTTCAACGTGACCTAAACCTAACCATAAGTGGAATTTTCTTCTTATGGGATTTTTCCATGTATTTTACCAGGAAAAATAGACAGGGCAGGCTGGAAATGTCAGTGCCCTCCTAACCGTACCCAAGCCCTACGATTTTTTTGGCAATGTTCATTTTGCTCTATGAGTTCATGGTGCCCTAACCCTAACCCTAAGTGGAATTTTCCTCCAATAGGATTTTCCCATGTATTTTACCAGGAAACATCTATAGGGCAGCCTAACAAAGTTAGTTCCGTCCTAACCATATCAAAGTGTGGTGTCGGCAATGTCCACTTTGCTCGATGAGTTCATGGTGACTAACCCTAACTCTAAGTGGAATTTTCCTCCAATGAGATTTTCCCATGTATTTTACCAGAAAACATATTTAGGACAACCTAGTAAAGTAAGTTACCTCCTAACCATACCAAATCACTACGAGTTTTTTAGCAATGTCCATTTTGCTCTTTTTGTTCCTGGTGACATAACTCTAACCCTAAGTGGAATTTAGTTCCTATGGGATTTTCCCATGTATATTACCAGGAAACATAGGTAGTGCAAGCTAGAATGGTCAGTGCCCTCCTAACCATAGCCAAGAACTCCGAGATTGTTGGCGATGTCCATTTTTCTCTATGAGTTTATGGTGGCCAAACCCTAACCCTAAGTGGAATTTGCCTTAAATGGATTTTCCCATGTATTTTACCAGGAAACCTAGATAGTGCAAGCTAAATGGTCAGGGCCCTCTTAACTATACCTAAGCACTCCGAGTTTATTGGTGATGTTCATTTTGTAACCCTAAGTGGAATTTTCCTTCTATGGGATTTTCCCATTTATTTTACCAGGAAACATAGATAGCACAGGCTGGAAAGGTCTGTGCCCTCCCAACCATATCCAACCACTCCGAGTTTGTTTGCGATGTTCATTTTGCTCTTCGAGTTCATGGTAACCTAACCCTAACCCATTCTAGCCTGCGCTGCCTATTTTTCCTGGTAAAATACATGGAAAAATCCCATTTGATGAAAATTCTACTTAGGATTTGGGTTAGGTTACCATAAACTTATAGAGCAAAATGAACATCGCCAACAAACTCAAAATGCTTGGGTATGGTTAGTGGGGCACTTATCTTTCTAGACTGTGCTATCTATGTTTCCTGGTAAAATACATGGGAAAATGCCATAGGAGGAAAATTCCACTTAGTGTTAGGGTTAGGTAACCATCAACCCTTAGAGCAAAATAAACATCGCCAACAAACTCGGAGTGCCTGGGTATGGTTAGGAGGGCACTGACTTTTGTAGGCTGCCCTATATATGTTTCCTGGTAAAATACATGGGAAAATCCCTTTGGAGGAAAATTCCACATAGGCTTAGAGTTAGGTTACCATGAACTCGTAGAGCAAAATGAACATTGCTAACAAACTCGGAGTGCTTGGGTATGTTAGGAGGGCACTGACCTTTCTAGCCTGTGCTATCTATGTTTCCTGGTAAAATACATGGGAAAATCCAATAGGAGTGCTTTCGTAAGGTTAGGATGGAATTGACTTTTCTTGGCTGCTTTATCTATGTTTCAGGTAAGATATATTGGAAGATTCCATTGGAGGAAAATTCCACTTAGGGTTAGGTTACCATGAACTCGTAGAGCAAAATGAACATTGCCAACAAACTCGGAGTTCTTGAGTATGGTTAGGATGGCACTGAATTTTCTAGCCTGCCCTATCTACGTTTCCTGGTAAAATACATGGGAAAATCCCTTTGGAGGAAAATTCCACTTAGGGTTAGCGTTAGATTACCATGAACTCGTAGAGCAAAATGAACATCGCCAACAAACTCGGAGTACTTGGGTATGGTTAGGAGGGCACTGACCTTTCTAGCCTGTGCTATCTATGTTTCCTGGTAAAATACATGGGAAAATCCAATAGGAGTTCTTTCGTATGGTTAGGAGGGAATTGACTTTTCTTGGCTGCGCTATCTATGTTTCCGGTTACGATACATTGGAAAATCCCATTGGAGGAAAATTCCACTTAGGGTTAGGTTACCATGAACTCATAGAGGAAAATGAACATTGCCAACAAACTCGGAGTGCTTTGGTATGGTTAGGATGGCACTGAATTTTCTAGCCTGCCCTATCTACGTTTCCTGGTAAAATACATGGGAAAATCCCTTTGGAGGAAAATTCCACTTAGGGTTAGAGTTAGGTTACCATGAACTCGTAGAGCAAAATGAACATCGCCAACAAACCCGGAGTGCTTGGGTATGGTTAAGAGGGCTCTCACCTTTTTAGCCTGCGCTATCTATGTTTCCTTGTAAAATACATGGGAAAAACCCATACGAGGAAAATTCCACTTAGGGTTAGGGTTAGGTCACCATGAACTAATAGAGCAAAATGGACATTGCCAATACACTCGGTGTTCTTTGGTATGGTTAGGAGGGAACTGACCTTTCTAGGCTGCCCTATCTATGTTTCCTGGGAAAATACATGGGAAAATCCCATTGGAGCAACATTCCACTTAATGTTAGAGTTAGTTGACCATAAACTCATAGAGCAAAATGGACATCGCCAACACACTAAGAATGCTTGGGTATGGTTAGGAGTGCACTGACTTTTTTAGGCTGCCCTATATATGTTTCCTGGTAAAATACATGGGAAAAACCCATAGGAGGAAAATTCCACTTAGGGTTAGGGTTAGGTTACCATGAACCCGTAGAGCAAAATGAACATCGCCAACAAACTCGGAGTGCTTCCGTATGTTTAGCAGGGCACTGAGCTTTCTAGCCTGCGCTATCTATTTTTCCTGGTAAAATACATGGGAAAATCCCATAGGAGGAAAATTCCACTTAGTGTTAGGTTACCATGAACTCGTAGAGCAAAATGAACAATGCCAACAAACACGGAGTGCTTGGGTACGGTTAGGAGGGCACTGAATTTTCTAAGCTGCCCTATCTATTTTTCCTGGTAAGATAAATGGAAAAA
Source organism: Crotalus tigris (assembly GCF_016545835.1). NCBI lineage: Eukaryota > Metazoa > Chordata > Lepidosauria > Squamata > Viperidae > Crotalus > Crotalus tigris. The sequence goes on from NW_024098684.1 coordinate 14,180, forward strand.
TTCAATTGGAGGAAAATTCCACTTAGGATTATGTTTAGGTTACCATAAACGCATAGAGCAAAATTAACATCGCCAACAAACTCGGAATGCTTGGGTATGGTTAGTAGGGCACTTATCTTTCTAGACTGCGCTATCTATGTTTCCTGGTAAAATACATGGGAAAATGCCTTTGGAGGAAAATTCCACTTAGGGTTAGGGTTAGGTTACCATGAACTCAAAGAGCAAAATGAACATTGCCAACAAACTCGGAGTGCTTGGGTACGGTTAGGAGGGCACTGACTTTTCTAGGCTGCCCTATCTATGTTTCCTGGTAAAATACATAGGAAAATACCTTTGTAGGAAAATTCCACTTAGGGTTAGAATTAGGTTACCATGAACTCGTAGAGCAAAATGAACATCGCCAACAAACTCGGAATGCTTGGATATGGTTAGGAGGGCACTGACCTTTCTAGCCTGTGCTATCTATGTTTCCTGGTAAAATACATGGGAAAATCCAATAGGAGTGCTTTCGTATGGTTAGGAGCTAATTGACTTTTCTTGGCTGCCCTATCTATGTTTCCTGGTAAGATACATTGGAAAATCCCATTGGAGGAAAATTCCACTTAGGGTTAGGTTACCATGAATCCGTAGAGCAAAATGGACATTGCCAACAAACTCGGAGTGCTTGGGTATGGTTAGTAGGGCACTTATCTTTCTAGACTGCGCTATCTATGTTTCCTGGTGAAATACATGGGAAAATGCCATTGGAGGAAAATTCCACTTAGGGTTAGGGTTAGGTTACCATGAACTCAAAGAGCAAAATGAACATTGCCAACAAACTCGGAGTACTTGGGTACGGTTAGGAGTGCACTGACTTTTCTAGGCTGCCCTATGTTTCCTGGTAAAATACATGGGAAAATCCCATTGGAGGAAAATTCCACTTAGGGTTAGGGTTAGGTTACCATGAACTCAAATAGCAAAATGAACATCGCCAACAAACTCGGAGTGCTGGGATACGGTTAGGAGGGCATTGACCTTTTTAGGCTGCCCTCTATATGTTTCCTGGTAATATAAATGGGAAAATCCCATTGGAGGAAAATTCCACTTAGTGTTAAGGTTAGGTTACCATGAACTCAAAGAGCAAAATGAACATCGCCAAGAAACTCACAGTGCTTGGGTATGTTTAGGAGGACACTGACATTTCTACCTTGCGCTACCTATTTTTCCTGGTAAAATACATGGGAAAATCCCATAGGAGGACAATTCACTTAGGGATAAGGTTAGCTCACCATGAACTCATAGAGCAAATGGACAGCCAACACACTCGGATGCTTGGGTATGGTTAGGAGAGAACTGATTTTTGTAGGCTTCTCTTATCTATATTTCCTGTTAAAAATAGATGGGAAAATCCCATAGGAGGAAAATTCCACTTAGGGTTAGGTTTAGGTTCTCCATGAACTCCTAGAGTCAAATGGACATAACACACTCAGAGTGCTTGGGTGTTATGGTTAGGAAAGCCCGTATATTTCTGTGTTGCCTGTATCTATGTTTTCTTGCAAATACTTGGAAAAATCCCATAAGAGGAAAATTACACTTAGGGTTAGAGTTAGGTTACCATGAATTCGTAGAGCAAATGAAATCACCAACAAACGGAATGCTTGGGTATGGATTGGAGGACACTGCCCTATCTAGCCTGCGCAATCTACGTTTCCTGATAAATCCAAGAAAAAATCCCATAGGAGTAAAATTCCACTTAGGGTTAGGGTTAGGTCCCCATAAACTCATAGAGCAAATGGACATTGCCAATACACTCGGAGTGCTGGGGTATGGTTTAGGAGGGAACTGACTTTTCTAGGCTGCCCTATCTATGTTTCCTGGTAAGATACATTGGAAAATCCCATTGGAGGAAAATTTCACTTAGGGTTAGGTTACCATGAACTCGTAGAGCAAAATGAATATTGCCAACAAACTCGGAGTTCTTGGGTATGGTTAGGATGGCACTGAATTTTCTAGCTGCCCTATCTACGTTTCCTGGTAAAATACATGGGAAAATCCCTTTGGAGGAAAATTCCACTTAGGGTTAGAGTTAGGTTACCATGAACTCCTAGAGCAAAATGAACATCGCCAACAAACCCGGAGTGCTTGGATATGGTTAAGAGGGCTCTCACCTTTTTAGCCTGCGCTATCTATGTTTCCTTGTAAAATACATGGGAAAAACCTATACGAAGAAAATTCCACTTAGGGTTAGGGTTAGGTCACCATGAACTAATAGAGCAAAATGGACATTGCCAATACACTCTGTGTTCTTTGGTATGGTTAGGAGGGAACAGACTTTTCTAGGCTGCCCTATCTATGTTTCCTGGTAAAATACATGGGAAAATCCCATTGGAGCAACATTCCACTTAATGTTAGAGTTAAGTGACCATAAACTCATAGAGCAAAATGGACATTGCCAACACACTAAGAATGCTTGGGTATGGTTAGGAGCGCACTGACTTTTTTAGGCTGCCCTTTATATGTTTCCTGGTAAAATACATGGGAAAAACCCATAGGAGGAAAATTCCACTTAGGGTTAGGTTACCATGAACTCGTAGAGCAAAATGAACAACGCCAACAAACTCGGAGTGCTTGGGTATGGTTAAGAGGGTTCTGACCTTTTTAGCCTGCGCTATCTATGTTTCCTGGTAAAATACATAGGAAAAACTCATAGGAGGAAAATTCCACTTAGGGTTAGGGTTAGGGCACCATGAACGAATAGAGCAAAATGGACATTGCCAACACACTCGGTGTGCTTTGGTATGGTTAGGAGGGCACTGACCTTTCTAGCCTGCGCGATCTATGTTTCCTGGTAAAATACATGGGAAAATCCCATAGGAGGAAAATTTGACTTAGAGTTTCTGTTAAGTCACCATAAATTCATAGAGCAAAATGGACATTGCCAACACACACAGAGTGCTTTGGTATAGTTAGGAGGGAACTAACTTTATTAGGTTTCCCTATCTATGTTTCCTGGTAAAATACATGGGAAAATCCCATTGGAGGAAAATTCCACTTAGGGTTAGGGTTAGGTCACCATGAACTAATAGAGCAAAATGGACATTGCCAATACACTCGATGTGCTTTGGGATGGTTAGGAGGGAACTGACTTTTCTAGGCTGCCCTATCTATGTTTTCTGGTAAAATACATGGGAAAATCCCATTGGAGCAACATTCCACTTAATGTTAGAGATAGGTGACCATAAACTCATATAGCAAAATGGACATCACCAACACAGTCGGAGTGCTTGGTTATGGTTAGGAGGGCACTGACTTTTCTAGGCTGCCCTATGTTTCCTGGTAAAATACATGGGAAAATCCCTTTGGAGGAAAATTCTACTTAGGGTTAGGGTTAGGTTATCATGAACTCATAGAGCAAAATGGACATAGCCAACACACTCGGAGTGCTTTGGTATGGTTAGGAGGGAACTGACTTTTCTAGGCTGCCCTATCTATGTTTTCTGGTAAAATACATGGGAAAATCCCATTGGAGCAACATTCCACTTAATGTTAGAGATAGGTGACCATAAACTCATATAGCAAAATGGACATCACCAACACAGTCGGAGTGCTTGGGTATGGTTAGGAGGGCACTGACTTTTCTAGGCTGCCCTATGTTTCCTGGTAAAATACATGGGAAAATCCCTTTGGAGGAAAATTCTACTTAGGGTTAGGGTTAGGTTACCATGAACTCATAGAGCAAAATGGACATAGCCAACACACTCGGAGTGTTGGGTATGGTTAGGAGGGCACGTATATTTCTACATTGCCCTATCTATGTTTCCTAGAAAAATATATGGAAAAATCCTATAGGAGGAAAATTCCACTTAGTGTTAGGGTTAGGTAACCATCAACCCTTAGAGCAAAATAAACATCGCCAACAAACTCGGAGTGCCTGGGTATGGTTAGGAGGGCACTGACTTTTGTAGGCTGCCCTATATATGTTTCCTGGTAAAATACATGGGAAAATCCCTTTGGAGGAAAATTCCACATAGGCTTAGAGTTAGGTTACCATGAACTCGTAGAGCAAAATGAACATTGCTAACAAACTCGGAGTGCTTGGGTATGTTAGGAGGGCACTGACCTTTCTAGCCTGTGCTATCTATGTTTCCTGGTAAAATACATGGGAAAATCCAATAGGAGTGCTTTCGTAAGGTTAGGATGGAATTGACTTTTCTTGGCTGCTTTATCTATGTTTCAGGTAAGATATATTGGAAGATTCCATTGGAGGAAAATTCCACTTAGGGTTAGGTTACCATGAACTCGTAGAGCAAAATGAACATTGCCAACAAACTCGGAGTTCTTGAGTATGGTTAGGATGGCACTGAATTTTCTAGCCTGCCCTATCTACGTTTCCTGGTAAAATACATGGGAAAATCCCTTTGGAGGAAAATTCCACTTAGGGTTAGCGTTAGATTACCATGAACTCGTAGAGCAAAATGAACATCGCCAACAAACTCGGAGTACTTGGGTATGGTTAGGAGGGCACTGACCTTTCTAGCCTGTGCTATCTATGTTTCCTGGTAAAATACATGGGAAAATCCAATAGGAGTTCTTTCGTATGGTTAGGAGGGAATTGACTTTTCTTGGCTGCGCTATCTATGTTTCCGGTTACGATACATTGGAAAATCCCATTGGAGGAAAATTCCACTTAGGGTTAGGTTACCATGAACTCATAGAGGAAAATGAACATTGCCAACAAACTCGGAGTGCTTTGGTATGGTTAGGATGGCACTGAATTTTCTAGCCTGCCCTATCTACGTTTCCTGGTAAAATACATGGGAAAATCCCTTTGGAGGAAAATTCCACTTAGGGTTAGAGTTAGGTTACCATGAACTCGTAGAGCAAAATGAACATCGCCAACAAACCCGGAGTGCTTGGGTATGGTTAAGAGGGCTCTCTCCTTTTTAGCCTGCGCTATCTATGTTTCCTTGTAAAATACATGGGAAAAACCCATACGAGGAAAATTCCACTTAGGGTTAGGGTTAGGTCACCATGAAGTAATAGAGCAAAATGGACATTGCCAATACACTCGGTGTTCTTTGGTATGGTTAGGAGGGAACTGACCTTTCTAGGCTGCCCTATCTATGTTTCCTGGGAAAATACATGGGAAAATCCCATTGGAGCAACATTCCACTTAATGTTAGAGTTAGTTGACCATAAACACATAGAGCAAAATGGACATCGCGAACACACTAAGAATGCTTGGGTATGGTTAGGAGTGCACTGACTTTTTTAGGCTGCCCTATATATGTTTCCTGGTAAAATACATGGGAAAAACCCATAGGAGGAAAATTCCACTTAGGGTTAGGGTTAGGTTACCATGAACTCGTAGAGCAAAATGAACATCGCCAACAAACTCGGAGTGCTTCCGTATGTTTAGCAGGGCACTGAGCTTTCTAGCCTGCGCTATCTATTTTTCCTGGTAAAATACATGGGAAAATCCCATAGGAGGAAAATTCCACTTAGTGTTAGGTTACCATGAACTCGTAGAGCAAAATGAACAATGCCAACAAACTCGGAATGCTTGGGTATGGTTAAGAGGGTTCTGACCTTTTTAGCCTGCGCTAACTATGTTTCCTGGTAAAATACATGGGAAAATCCCATAGGAGGAAAAATTGACTTAGGGTTTTTGTTAAGTCACCATAAATTCATAGAGCAAAATGGACATTGCCAACACACTCAGAGTGCTTTGGTATAGTTAGGAGGGAACTAACTTTATTAGGCTTCCCTATCTATGTTTCCTGGTAAAATACATGGGAAAATCCCATTGGAGGAAAATTCCACTTAGGGTTAGGGTTAGGTCACCATGAACTAATAGAGAAAAATGAACATCGCCAACAAACACGGAGTGCTTGGGTACGGTTAGGAGGGCACTGAATTTTCTAGGGTGCCCTATCTATTTTTCCTGGTAAGATAAATGGGAAAATCCAATTGGAGGAAAATTCCACTTAGGATTATGTTTAGGTTACCATAAACGCATAGAGCAAAATTAACATCGCCAACAAACTCGGAATGCTTGGGTATGGTTAGTAGGGCACTTATCTTTCTAGACTGCGCTATCTATGTTTCCTGGTAAAATACATGGGAAAATGCCTTTGGAGGAAAATTCCACTTGGGTACGGTTAGGAGGGCACTGACTTTTCTAGGCTGCCCTATCTATGTTTCCTGGTAAAATACATAGGAAAATACCTTTGTAGGAAAATTCCACTTAGGGTTAGAATTAGGTTACCATGAACTCGTAGAGCAAAATGAACATTGCCAACAAACTCGGAATGCTTGGGTATGGTTAGGAGGGCACTGACCTTTCTAGCCTGTGCTATCTATGTTTCCTGGTAAAATACATGGGAAAATCCAATAGGAGTGCTTTCGTATGGTTAGGAGCTAATTGACTTTTCTTGGCTGCCCTATCTATGTTTCCTGGTAAGATACATTGGAAAATCCCATTGGAGGAAAATTCCACTTTGGGTTAGGTTACCATGAACCCGTAGAGCAAAATGGACATTGCCAACAAACTCGGAGTGCTTGGGTATGGTTAGTAGGGCACTTATCTTTATAGACTGCGCTATCTATGTTTCCTGGTGAAATACATGGGAAAATGCCATTGGAGGAAAATTCCACTTAGGGTTAGGGTTAGGTTACCATGAACTCAAAGAGCAAAATGAACATTGCCAACAAACTCGGAGTACTTGGGTACGGTTAGGAGGGCACTGACTTTTCTAGGCTGCCCTATGTTTCCTGGTAAAATACATGGGAAAATCCCATTGGAGGAAAATTCCACTTAGGGTTAGGGTTAGGTTACCATGAACTCAAATAGCAAAATGAACATCGCCAACAAACTCGGAGTGCTTCCGTATGTTTAGCAGGGCACTGAGCTTTCTAGCCTGCGCTATCTATTTTTCCTGGTAAAATACATGGGAAAATCCCATAGGAGGAAAATTTGACTTAGGGTTTCTGTTAAGTCACCATAAATTCATAGAGCAAAATGGACATTGCCAACACACTCAGAGTGCTTTGGTATAGTTAGGAGGGAACTAACTTTATTAGGCTTCCCTATCTATGTTTCCTGGTAAAATACATGGGAAAATCCCATTGGAGGAAAATTCCACTTAGGGTTAGGGTTAGGTCACCATGAACTAATAGAGAAAAATGAACATCGCCAACAAACACGGAGTGCTTGGGTACGGTTAGTAGGGCACTTATCTTTCTAGACTGCGCTATCTATGTTTCCTGGTAAAATACATGGGAAAATCCAATTGGAGGAAAATTCCAATTAGGATTATGTTTAGGTTACCATGAACTCAAAGAGCAAAATGAACATTGCCAACAAACTCGGAGTGCTTGGGTACGGTTAGGAGGGCACTGACTTTTCTAGGCTGCCCTATCTATGTTTCCTGGTAAAATACATAGGAAAATACCTTTGTAGGAAAATTCCACTTAGGGTTAGAATTAGGTTACCATGAACTCGTAGAGCAAAATGAACATTGCCAACAAACTCGGAATGCTTGGGTATGGTTAGGAGGGCACTGACCTTTCTAGCCTGTGCTATCTATGTTTCCTGGTAAAATACATGGGAAAATCCAATAGGAGTGCTTTCGTATGGTTAGGAGCTAATTGACTTTTCTTGGCTGCCCTATCTATGTTTCCTGGTAAGATACATTGGAAAATCACATTGGAGGAAAATTCCACTTAGGGTTAGGTTACCATGAACCCGTAGAGCAAAATGGACATTGCCAACAAACTCGGAGTGCTTGGGTATGGTTAGTAGGGCACTTATCTTTCTAGACTGCGCTATCTATGTTTCCTGGTGAAATACATGGGAAAATGCCATTGGAGGAAAATTCCACTTAGGGTTAGGGTTAGGTTACCATGAACTCAAATAGCAAAATGAACATCGCCAACAAACTCGGAGTGCTTCCGTATGTTTAGCAGGGCACTGAGCTTTCTAGCCTGCGCTATCTATTTTTCCTGGTAAAATACATGGGAAAATCCCATAGGTGGAAAATTCCACTTAGTGTTAGGTTACCATGAACTCGTAGAGCAAAATGAACAATGCCAACAAACTCGGAATGCTTGGGTATGGTTAAGAGGGTTCTGACCTTTTTAGCCTGCGCTAACTATGTTTCCTGGTAAAATACATGGGAAAATCCCATAGGAGGAAAATTTGACTTAGGGTTTCTGTTAAGTCACCATAAATTCATAGAGCAAAATGGACATTGCCAACACACTCAGAGTGCTTTGGTATAGTTAGGAGGGAACTAACTTTATTAGGCTTCCCTATCTATGTTTCCTGGTAAAATACATGGGAAAATCCCATTGGAGGAAAATTCCACTTATGGTTAGGGTTAGGTCACCATGAACTAATAGAGAAAAATGAACATCGCCAACAAACACGGAGTGCTTGGGTACGGTTAGGAGGGCACTGAATTTTCTAGGCTGCCCTATCTATTTTTCCTGGTAAGATAAATGGGAAAATCCAATTGGAGGAAAATTCCACTTAGGATTATGTTTAGGATACCATAAACGCATAGAGCAAAATTAACATCGCCAACAAACTCGGAATGCTTGGGTATGGTTAGTAGGGCACTTATCTTTCTAGACTGCGCTATCTATGTTTCCTGGTAAAATACATGGGAAAATGCCTTTGGAGGAAAATTCCACTTAGGGTTAGGGTTAGGTTACCATGAACTCAAAGAGCAAAATGAACATTGCCAACAAACTCGGAGTGCTTGGGTACGGTTAGGAGGGCACTGACTTTTCTAGGCTGCCCTATCTATGTTTCCTGGTAAAATACATAGGAAAATACCTTTGTAGGAAAATTCCACTTAGGGTTAGAATTAGGTTACCATGAACTCGTAGAGCAAAATGAACATCGCCAACAAACTCGGAATGCTTGGATATGGTTAGGAGGGCACTGACCTTTCTAGCCTGTGCTATCTATGTTTCCTGGTAAAATACATGGGAAAATCCAATAGGAGTGCTTTCGTATGGTTAGGAGCTAATTGACTTTTCTTGGCTGCCCTATCTATGTTTCCTGGTAAGATACATTGGAAAATCCCATTGGAGGAAAATTCCACTTAGGGTTAGGTTACCATGAATCCGTAGAGCAAAATGGACATTGCCAACAAACTCGGAGTGCTTGGGTATGGTTAGTAGGGCACTTATCTTTCTAGACTGCGCTATCTATGTTTCCTGGTGAAATACATGGGAAAATGCCATTGGAGGAAAATTCCACTTAGGGTTAGGGTTAGGTTACCATGAACTCAAAGAGCAAAATGAACATTGCCAACAAACTCGGAGTACTTGGGTACGGTTAGGAGTGCACTGACTTTTCTAGGCTGCCCTATGTTTCCTGGTAAAATACATGGGAAAATCCCATTGGAGGAAAATTCCACTTAGGGTTAGGGTTAGGTTACCATGAACTCAAATAGCAAAATGAACATCGCCAACAAACTCGGAGTGCTGGGATACGGTTAGGAGGGCATTGACCTTTTTAGGCTGCCCTCTATATGTTTCCTGGTAATATAAATGGGAAAATCCCATTGGAGGAAAATTCCACTTAGTGTTAAGGTTAGGTTACCATGAACTCAAAGAGCAAAATGAACATCGCCAAGAAACTCACAGTGCTTGGGTATGTTTAGGAGGACACTGACATTTCTACCTTGCGCTACCTATTTTTCCTGGTAAAATACATGGGAAAATCCCATAGGAGGAAAATTCACTTAGGGATAAGGTTAGCTCACCATGAACTCATAGAGCAAAATGGACATCGCCAACACACTCGGATGCTTGGGTATGGTTAGGAGAGAACTGATTTTTGTAGGCTTCTCTATCTATATTTCCTGTTAAAATAGATGGGAAAATCCCATAGGAGGAAAATTCCACTTAGGGTTAGGTTTAGGTCTCCATGAACTCCTAGAGCAAAATGGACATAACACACTCAGAGTGCTTGGGTATGGTTAGGAAAGCCCGTATATTTCTGTGTTGCGGTATCTATGTTTTCTTGCAAAATACTTGGAAAAATCCCATAAGAGGAAAATTACACTTAGGGTTAGAGTTAGGTTACCATGAATTCGTAGAGCAAAATGAACATCGCCAACAAACTCGGAATGCTTGGGTATGGATTGGAGGACACTGCCCTATCTAGCCTGCGCAATCTACGTTTCCTGATAAAATACAAGAGAAAATCCCATAGGAGTAAAATTCCACTTAGGGTTAGGGTTAGGTCCCCATAAACTCATAGAGCAAAATGGACATTGCCAATACACTCGGAGTGCTTGGGTATGGTTAGGAGGGAACTGACTTTTCTAGGCTGCCCTATCTATGTTTCCTGGTAAGATACATTGGAAAATCCCATTGGAGGAAAATTTCACTTAGGGTTAGGTTACCATGAACTCGTAGAGCAAAATGAATATTGCCAACAAACTCGGAGTTCTTGGGTATGGTTAGGATGGCACTGAATTTTCTAGCCTGCCCTATCTACGTTTCCTGGTAAAATACATGGGAAAATCCCTTTGGAGGAAAATTCCACTTAGGGTTAGAGTTAGGTTACCATGAACTCGTAGAGCAAAATGAACATCGCCAACAAACTCGGAGTGCTTGGGTATGGTTAAGAGGGCTCTCACCTTTTTAGCCTGCGCTATCTATGTTTCCTTGTAAAATACATGGGAAAAACCCATACGAGGAAAATTCCACTTAGGGTGAGGGTTAGGTCACCATCAACTAATAGAGCAAAATGGACATTGCCAACACACTCGGTGTGCTTTGGTATGGTTAGGAGGGCACTGACCTTTCTAGCCTGCGCGATCTATGTTTCCTGGTACAATATATGGGAAAATCCCATAGGCGGAAAATTTGACTTAGGGTTTCTGTTAAGTCACCATAAATTCATAGAGCAAAATGGACATTGCCAACACACTCAGAGTGCTTTGAAATAGTTAGGAGGGAACTAACTTTATTAGGCTTCCCTATCTATGTTTCCTGGTAAAATACATGGGAAAATCCCATTGGAGGAAAATTCCACTTAGGGTTAGGGTCAGGTCACCATGAACTAATAGAGCAAAATGGACATTGCCAATACACTCGGTGTGCTTTGGTATGGTTAGGAGGGAACTGACTTTTCTAGGCTGCCCTATCTATGTTTCCTGGTAAAATACATGGGAAAATCCCATTGGAGCAACATTCCACTTAATGTTAGAGATAGGTGACCATAAACTCATATAGCAAAATGGACATCACCAACACAGTCGGAGTGCTTGGGTATGGTTAGGAGGGCACTGACTTTTCTAGACTGCCCTATGTTTCCTGGTAAAATACATGGGAAAATCCCATTGGAGGAAAATTCCACTTAGGGTTAGGGTTAGGTTACCATGAACTCAAAGAGCAAAATGAACATCACCAACAAACTCAGAGTGCTTGGGTATGGTTAGGAAGGCACTGACCTTTGTAGGCTGCCCTATCTATGTTTCCTGGTAAAATACATGGGAAAATCCCATAGGAGGAAAATTCCACTTAGGGTTAGGATTAGTTCACCATGAACTCATAGAGCAAAATGGACATCGCCAAAACACTCGGATGCTTGGGTATGGTTAGGAGAGAACTGATTTTTCTAGGCTTCTCTATCTATATTTCCTGTTAAAATAGATGGGAAAATCCCATGGGAGGAAAATTCAACTTAGGGTTTGGTTTAGGTCTCCATAAACTCCTAGAGCAAAATGGACATAACACACTCAGAGTGCTTGGGTATGGTTAGGAAAGCACGTATATTTCTATGTTGCGGTATCTATGTTTTCTTGCAAAATACTTGGAAAAATCCCATAAGAGGAAAATTCCACTTAGGTTTAGAGTTAGGTTATCATGAACTCGTAGAGCAAAATGAACGTCGCCAACAAATTCGGAGTGCTTAGGTATGGTTAGGAGGACACTGACCTATCTAGCCTGCGCAATCTACGTTTCCTGATAAAATACAAGAGAAAATCCCATAGGAGTAAAATTCCACTTAGGGTTAGGCTTAGGTCCCCATAAACTCATAGAGCAAAATGGACATTGCCAACACACTCTGAGTGCTTTGGTATTCTTAGGAGGGCACGTATATTTCTACGTTGCCCTATCTATGTTTCCTAGAAAAATATATGGAAAAATCCCATACAAGGAAAATTCCACTTAGGGTTAGTGTTAGGTCACCATGAACTAATAGAGCAAAATGGACATTGCCAACACACGCGGAATGCTTTGGTATGGTTAGGAGGGAACTGAGATTTCTTGGTTGCCCTATCTATATTTCCTGGTAAAATACATGGGAAAATCCCATTGGAGCAAATTAACACTTAATGTTAGTGTTAGGTGACCATAAGCTCATAGAGGAAAATGGAAATCGCCAACACAGTCGGAGTGCTTCGGTATGGTTAGGAGGGCACTATATTTCTATGTTGCCCTATCTATGTTTACTAGAAAAATATATGGAAAAATCCCATAGGAGGAAAATTCCACTTAGTGTTAGGGTTAGGTAACCATCAACCCTTAGAGCAAAATAAACATCGCCAACAAACTCGGAGTGCCTGGGTATCTTTAGGAGGGCACTGACCTTTGTAGACTGCCCTATCTATGTTTCCTGGTAACATAAAAGGGAAAATCCCTTCGGAGGAAAATTCCACTTAGGGTTAGAGTTAGGTTACCATGAACTCGTAGAGCAAAATGAACATTGCCAACAAACTCGGAGTGGTTGGGTATGGTCAGGAGGGCACTGACCTTTCTAGCCTGTGCAATCTATGTTTCCTGGTAAAATACATGGGAAAATCCAATGGGAGTGCTTTCGTATGGTTAGGAGGGAACTGACTTTTCTTGGCGGCCCTATCTATGTTTGCTGGTAAGATACATTGGAAAATCCCATTGGAGGAAAATTCCACTTAGGGTTAGGTTACCATGAACTCGTAGAGCAAAATGAATATTGCCAACAAACTCGGAGTTCTTGGGTATGGTTAGGATGGCACTGAATTTTCTAGCCTGCCCTATCTACGTTTCCTGGTAAAATACATGGGAAAATCCCTTTGGAGGAAAATTCCACTTAGGGTTAGAGTTAGGTTACCATGAACTCGTAGAGCAAAATGAACATCGCCAACAAACTCGGAGTGCTTGGGTATGGTTAAGAGGGCTCTCATCTTTTTAGCCTGTGCTATCTATGATTCCTTCTAAAATACATGGGAAAAACGCTTACGAGGAAAATTCCACTTAGTGTTAGTGTTAGGTCACCATGAACTAATAGAGCAAAATGGACATTGCCAATACACTCGGTGTGCTTTGGTATGGTTAGGATGGAACTGACTTTTCTAGGCTGCCCTATCTATGTTTCCTGGTAAAATATATGGGAAAATCCCATTGGAGCAACATTCTACTTAATGTTAGAGTTAGGTGACCATAAACTCATAGAGCAAAATGGACATCGCCAACACACTAAGAATACTTGGGTATGGTTAGGAGCGCACTGACTTTTTTAGGCTTCCCTATATATGTTTCCTGGCAAAATAAATGGGAAAATCCTATTGGAGGAAAATTCCACTTAGGGTTAGGGTTAGGTTACCATGAACTCAAAGAGCAAAATGAACATTGCCAACAAACTCGGAGTACTTGGGTACGGTTAGGAGGGCACTGACTTTTCTAGGCTGCCCTATGTTTCCTGGTAAAATACATGGGAAAATCCCATTGGAGGAAAATTCCACTTAGGGTTAGGGTTAGGTTACCATGAACTCAAATAGCAAAATGAACATCGCCAACAAACTCGGAGTGCTTCCGTATGTTTAGCAGGGCACTGAGCTTTCTAGCCTGCGCTATCTATTTTTCCTGGTAAAATACATGGGAAAATCCCATAGGAGGAAAATTCCACTTAGTGTTAGGTTACCATGAACTCGTAGAGCAAAATGAACAATGCCAACAAACTCGGAATGCTTGGGTATGGTTAAGAGGGTTCTGACCTTTTTAGCCTGCGCTAACTATGTTTCCTGGTAAAATACATGGGAAAATCCCATAGGAGGAAAATTTGACTTAGGGTTTCTGTTAAGTCACCATAAATTCATAGAGCAAAATGGACATTGCCAACACACTCAGAGTGCTTTGGTATAGGTAGGAGGGAACTAACTTTATTAGGCTTCCCTATCTATGTTTCCTGGTAAAATACATGGGAAAATCCCATTGGAGGAAAATTCCACTTAGGGTTAGGGTTAGGTCACCATGAACTAATAGAGAAAAATGAACATCGCCAACAAACACGGAGTGCTTGGGTACGGTTAGGAGGGCACTGAATTTTCTAGGCTGCCCTATCTATTTTTCCTGGTAAGATAAATGGGAAAATCCAATTGGAGGAAAATTCCACTTAGGATTATGTTTAGGATACCATAAACGCATAGAGCAAAATTAACATCGCCAACAAACTCGGAATGCTTGGGTATGGTTAGGAGGGCACTGACCTTTCTAGCCTGTGCTATCTATGTTTCCTGGTAAAATACATGGGAAAATCCAATAGGAGTGCTTTCGTATGGTTAGGAGCTAATTGACTTTTCTTGGCTGCCCTATCTATGTTTCCTGGTAAGATACATTGGAAAATCCCATTGGAGGAAAATTCCACTTAGGGTTAGGTTACCATGAACCCGTAGAGCAAAATGGACATTGCCAACAAACTCGGAGTGCTTGGGTATGGTTAGTAGGGCACTTATCTTTCTAGACTGCGCTATCTATGTTTCCTGGTGAAATACATGGGAAAATGCCATTGGAGGAAAATTCCACTTAGGGTTAGGGTTAGGTTACCATGAACTCAAAGAGCAAAATGAACATTGCCAACAAACTCGGAGTACTTGGGTACGGTTAGGAGTGCACTGACTTTTCTAGGCTGCCCTATGTTTCCTGGTAAAATACATGGGAAAATCCCATTGGAGGAAAATTCCACTTAGGGTTAGGGTTAGGTTACCATGAACTCAAATAGCAAAATGAACATCGCCAACAAACTCGGAGTGCTGGGATACGGTTAGGAGGGCATTGACCTTTTTAGGCTGCCCTCTATATGTTTCCTGGTAATATAAATGGGAAAATCCCATTGGAGGAAAATTCCACTTAGTGTTAAGGTTAGGTTACCATGAACTCAAAGAGCAAAATGAACATCGCCAAGAAACTCACAGTGCTTGGGTATGTTTAGGAGGACACTGACATTTCTACCTTGCGCTACCTATTTTTCCTGGTAAAATACATGGGAAAATCCCATAGGAGGAAAATTCACTTAGGGATAAGGTTAGCTCACCATGAACTCATAGAGCAAAATGGACATCGCCAACACACTCGGATGCTTGGGTATGGTTAGGAGAGAACTGATTTTTGTAGGCTTCTCTATCTATATTTCCTGTTAAAATAGATGGGAAAATCCCATAGGAGGAAAATTCCACTTAGGGTTAGGTTTAGGTCTCCATGAACTCCTAGAGCAAAATGGACATAACACACTCAGAGTGCTTGGGTATGGTTAGGAAAGCCCGTATATTTCTGTGTTGCGGTATCTATGTTTTTTTGCAAAATACTTGGAAAAATCCCATAAGAGGAAAATTACACTTAGGGTTAGAGTTAGGTTACCATGAATTCGTAGAGCAAAATGAACATCGCCAACAAACTCGGAATGCTTGGGTATGGATTGGAGGACACTGCCCTATCTAGCCTGCGCAATCTACGTTTCCTGATAAAATACAAGAGAAAATCCCATAGGAGTAAAATTCCACTTAGGGTTAGGGTTAGGTCCCCATAAACTCATAGAGCAAAATGGACATTGCCAATACACTCGGAGTGCTTGGGTATGTTTAGGAGGGAACTGACTTTTCTAGGCTGC
This sequence comes from Crotalus tigris, assembly GCF_016545835.1. Classification (NCBI taxonomy): domain Eukaryota; kingdom Metazoa; phylum Chordata; class Lepidosauria; order Squamata; family Viperidae; genus Crotalus; species Crotalus tigris. Next base: position 30,051 of record NW_024098684.1, read on the forward strand.
CCTATCTATGTTTCCTGGTAAGATACATTGGAAAATCCCATTGGAGGAAAATTTCACTTAGGGTTAGGTTACCATGAACTCGTAGAGCAAAATGAATATTGCCAACAAACTCGGAGTTCTTGGGTATGGTTAGGATGGCACTGAATTTTCTAGCCTGCCCTATCTACGTTTCCTGGTAAAATACATGGGAAAATCCCTTTGGAGGAAAATTCCACTTAGGGTTAGAGTTAGGTTACCATGAACTCGTAGAGCAAAATGAACATCGCCAACAAACTCGGAGTGCTTGGGTATGGTTAAGAGGGCTCTCACCTTTTTAGCCTGCGCTATCTATGTTTCCTTGTAAAATACATGGGAAAAACCCATACGAGGAAAATTCCACTTAGGGTGAGGGTTAGGTCACCATCAACTAATAGAGCAAAATGGACATTGCCAACACACTCGGTGTGCTTTGGTATGGTTAGGAGGGCACTGACCTTTCTAGCCTGCGCGATCTATGTTTCCTGGTACAATATATGGGAAAATCCCATAGGCGGAAAATTTGACTTAGGGTTTCTGTTAAGTCACCATAAATTCATAGAGCAAAATGGACATTGCCAACACACTCAGAGTGCTTTGAAATAGTTAGGAGGGAACTAACTTTATTAGGCTTCCCTATCTATGTTTCCTGGTAAAATACATGGGAAAATCCCATTGGAGGAAAATTCCACTTAGGGTTAGGGTCAGGTCACCATGAACTAATAGAGCAAAATGGACATTGCCAATACACTCGGTGTGCTTTGGTATGGTTAGGAGGGAACTGACTTTTCTAGGCTGCCCTATCTATGTTTCCTGGTAAAATACATGGGAAAATCCCATTGGAGCAACATTCCACTTAATGTTAGAGATAGGTGACCATAAACTCATATAGCAAAATGGACATCACCAACACAGTCGGAGTGCTTGGGTATGGTTAGGAGGGCACTGACTTTTCTAGACTGCCCTATGTTTCCTGGTAAAATACATGGGAAAATCCCATTGGAGGAAAATTCCACTTAGGGTTAGGGTTAGGTTACCATGAACTCGTAGAGCAAAATGAACATCACCAACAAACTCAGAGTGCTTGGGTATGGTTAGGAAGGCACTGACCTTTGTAGGCTGCCCTATCTATGTTTCCTGGTAAAATACATGGGAAAATCCCATAGGAGGAAAATTCCACTTAGGGTTAGGATTAGTTCACCATGAACTCATAGAGCAAAATGGACATCGCCAAAACACTCGGATGCTTGGGTATGGTTAGGAGAGAACTGATTTTTCTAGGCTTCTCTATCTATATTTCCTGTTAAAATAGATGGGAAAATCCCATGGGAGGAAAATTCAACTTAGGGTTTGGTTTAGGTCTCCATAAACTCCTAGAGCAAAATGGACATAACACACTCAGAGTGCTTGGGTATGGTTAGGAAAGCACGTATATTTCTATGTTGCGGTATCTATGTTTTCTTGCAAAATACTTGGAAAAATCCCATAAGAGGAAAATTCCACTTAGGTTTAGAGTTAGGTTATCATGAACTCGTAGAGCAAAATGAACGTCGCCAACAAATTCGGAGTGCTTAGGTATGGTTAGGAGGACACTGACCTATCTAGCCTGCGCAATCTACGTTTCCTGATAAAATACAAGAGAAAATCCCATAGGAGTAAAATTCCACTTAGGGTTAGGCTTAGGTCCCCATAAACTCATAGAGCAAAATGGACATTGCCAACACTCTCTGAGTGCTTTGGTATTCTTAGGAGGGCACGTATATTTCTACGTTGCCCTATCTATGTTTCCTAGAAAAATATATGGAAAAATCCCATACAAGGAAAATTCCACTTAGGGTTAGTGTTAGGTCACCATGAACTAATAGAGCAAAATGGACATTGCCAACACACGCGGAATGCTTTGGTATGGTTAGGAGGGAACTGAGATTTCTTGGTTGCCCTATCTATATTTCCTGGTAAAATACATGGGAAAATCCCATTGGAGCAAATTAACACTTAATGTTAGTGTTAGGTGACCATAAGCTCATAGAGGAAAATGGAAATCGCCAACACAGTCGGAGTGCTTCGGTATGGTTAGGAGGGCACTATATTTCTATGTTGCCCTATCTATGTTTACTAGAAAAATATATGGAAAAATCCCATAGGAGGAAAATTCCACTTAGTGTTAGGGTTAGGTAACCATCAACCCTTAGAGCAAAATAAACATCGCCAACAAACTCGGAGTGCCTGGGTATCTTTAGGAGGGCACTGACCTTTGTAGACTGCCCTATCTATGTTTCCTGGTAACATAAAAGGGAAAATCCCTTCGGAGGAAAATTCCACTTAGGGTTAGAGTTAGGTTACCATGAACTCGTAGAGCAAAATGAACATTGCCAACAAACTCGGAGTGGTTGGGTATGGTTAGGAGGGCACTGACCTTTCTAGCCTGTGCAATCTATGTTTCCTGGTAAAATACATGGGAAAATCCAATGGGAGTGCTTTCGTATGGTTAGGAGGGAACTGACTTTTCTTGGCGGCCCTATCTATGTTTGCTGGTAAGATACATTGGAAAATCCCATTGGAGGAAAATTCCACTTAGGGTTAGGTTACCATGAACTCGTAGAGCAAAATGAATATTGCCAACAAACTCGGAGTTCTTGGGTATGGTTAGGATGGCACTGAATTTTCTAGCCTGCCCTATCTACGTTTCCTGGTAAAATACATGGGAAAATCCCTTTGGAGGAAAATTCCACTTAGGGTTAGAGTTAGGTTACCATGAACTCGTAGAGCAAAATGAACATCGCCAACAAACTCGGAGTGCTTGGGTATGGTTAAGAGGGCTCTCACCTTTTTAGCCTGTGCTATCTACGATTCCTTCTAAAATACATGGGAAAAACGCTTACGAGGAAAATTCCACTTAGTGTTAGTGTTAGGTCACCATGAACTAATAGAGCAAAATGGACATTGCCAATACACTCGGTGTGCTTTGGTATGGTTAGGATGGAACTGACTTTTCTAGGCTGCCCTATCTATGTTTCCTGGTAAAATATATGGGAAAATCCCATTGGAGCAACATTCTACTTAATGTTAGAGTTAGGTGACCATAAACTCATAGAGCAAAATGGACATCGCCAACACACTAAGAATACTTGGGTATGGTTAGGAGCGCACTGACTTTTTTAGGCTTCCCTATATATGTTTCCTGGCAAAATAAATGGGAAAATCCTATTGGAGGAAAATTCCACTTAGGGTTAGGGTTTGGTTACCATGAACTCAAAGAGAAAAATGAACATCGCCAACAAACGCGGAGTTCTTGGGTATTCTTAGGAGGGCACGTATATTTCTACGTTGCCCTATCTATGTTTCCTAGAAAAATATATGGAAAAATCCCATAGGAGGAAAATTCCACTTAGGGTTAGGGTTAGGTCACCATGAACTAATAGAGCAAAATGGACATTGCCAACACACTCGGAATGCTTTGGTATGGTTAGGAGGGAACTGACTTTTCTTGGCTTCCCTATCTATATTTCCTGGTAAAATACATGGGAAAATCCCATTGGAGCAAATTATGTTAGTGTTAATGTTAGTGTTAGGTGACCATAAACTCATAGAGCAAAATGGACATCGCCAACATCGGAGTGCTTGGGTATGGTTAAGAGGGTTCTGATCTTTTTAGCCTGCGCTATCTATGTTTCCTGGTAAAATACATAGGAAAAACTCATAGGAGGAAAATTCCACTTAGGGTGAGGGTTAGGTCACCATGAACTAATAGAGCAAAATGGACATTGCCAACACACTCGGTGTGCTTTGGTATGGTTAGGAGGGCACTGACCTTTCTAGCCTGCGCGATCTATGTTTCCTGGTAAAATATATGGGAAAATCACATAGGTGGAAAATTTGACTTAGGGTTTCTGTTAAGTCACCATAAATTCATAGAGCAAAATGGACATTGCCAACACACTCAGAGTGCTTTGGTATAGTTAGGAGGGAACTAACTTTATTAGGCTTCCCTATCTATGTTTCCTGGTAAAATACATGGGAAAATCCCATTGGAGGAAAATTCCACTTAGGGTTAGGGTTAGGTCACCATGAACTAATAGAGCATAATGGACATTGCCAATACACTCGGTGTGCTTTGGTATGGTTAGGAGGGAACTTACTTTTCTAGGCTGCCCTATCTATGTTTCCTGGTAAAATACATGGGAAAATCCCATTGGAGCAACATTCCACTTAACGTTAGAGATAGGTGATCATAAACTCATATAGCAAAATGGACATCACCAACACAGTCGGAGTGCTTGGGTATGGTTAGGAGGGCACTAACTTTTCTAGGCTGCCCTATATTTCCTGGTAAAATACATGGGAAAATCCCATTGGAGGAAAATTCCACTTAGGGTTAGGGTTAGGTTACCATGAACTCAAAGAGCAAAATGAACATCACCAACAAACTCAGAGTGCTTGGGTATGGTTAGGAAGGCACTGACCTTTGTAGGCTGCCCTATCTATGTTTCCTGGTAAAATACATGGGAAAATCCCATAGGAGGAAAATTCCACTTAGGGTTAGGGTTAGGTCACCATGAACTAATAGAGCAAAATGGACATCCCCAACACACTCAGAGTGCTTGGGTGTGGTAAGCAGGAAAATGACTTTTCAAGGCTGCCGGATCTATTTTTTATGGTGAAATAAATGGGAAAATCCCATTTGAGGAATATTCCACTTAGGGATAGGGTTAGGTTACCATGAAATCGTAGAGGAAAACGAACATCGCCAACAAACTCGGAGTGCTTGGGTATGGTTAGGAGGGCACTGACCTTTCTAGCCTGCGCGATCTTTGTTTCCTGGTAAAATACATGGGAAAATCCCATAGGAGGAAAATTTTAATTAGGGTTTCTGTTAAGTCACCATAAATTCATAGACCAAAATGGACATCACCAACACACTGATAGTCCTTGGGTATGGTTAGGAGAGCACTGACTTTTCTAGGCTGCCCTATCTATTTTTCCTGGTAAAATACATGGGAAAATCCCATAGGAGGAAAATTCCACTTAGGGTTAGGGTTAGGTCACCATGAACTCACAGAGCAAAATGGACATTGCCAACACACTCAGAGTGCTTTGGTATGGTTAGGATGGAACTAATTTTATTAGACTGCCCTATCTATGTTTCCTGGTAAAATACATGGGAAAATTCCATTGGAGGAAAATTCTATTTAGGGCAGTGGTTCTCAACCTGTGGGTCGGGACCCCATTTGGGGTCAAATGACCATTTCACGGCGGTCACCAAACCAATTTTCCTCCTATGGGATTTTATCATATATTTCAAAAGGAAACAAAGGTAGCACAGGGTAGAACTGTCACTACCCTCCTAAACATACCGAAGCACTCCGAGTTTGTTGGTGATGTTCATTTTGTTATACGAGTTCATGGTAACCTAACCCTAACCCTAAGTGGAATTTTCCTCAAATGGGATTTTTCCATGTATTTTACCATAAAACATAGATAGGGCAGCCTTGAAAAGTCATTTCCCTCCTAACCACACCCAAGCACACCGAGGGTGTTGGCGATGTCCATTTTGCTGAATGAATTCATGGTGAGTAACCCTAGCCCTAAGTGGAATTTTCCTCCAATGGGATTTTCCCATGTATTTTACCAGGAAACATAGATAGGGCAGCCTAATAAAATTAATTCCATCCTAACCATTCCAAAGCACTCCAAGTGTGTTGGCAATGTCCATTTTGCTCTATGAGTTCATGATTACCTAAACTTATCCCTAAGTGGAATTTTCCTCCTATGGGATTTTCCCATGTATTTCACCAGGAATATAAATAGGGCAGCCTAATAAAGTTAGTTCCCTCCAAACTATACCAAAGCACTCCGAGTGTGTTGGCAATGTCCATTTTGTTCTATGAGTTCATCGTGACCTAACCCTAACCCTAAGTGCAATTTTCCTCTTATGGGATTTTCCCATCTATTTTACCAGGAAACATAGATAGGGCAGGAAAAAACGTCAGTGCCCTCCTTACCAAACCCAAGCACTACGATTTTGTTGGCGATGTCCATTTTTCTCTATGAGTTCATGGTAACCTAACTCTAACCCTAAGTGGAATTTCCATCAAATGGGATTTTCCCATGTATTTTACCAGGAAACATAGATAGGGCAGCCTAATAAAGTTAGTTCCCTCCTAACCATACAATAGCACTCCGAGTGTGTTGGCAATGTCCATTTTGCTCTATGAGTTCATGGTGACCTAACCCTAACCCTAAGTGGAACTTTCCTCCTATGGAATTTTCCCTTGTATTTTAGCAGGAAACATAGATAGAGCAGCCTAGAAAGTCACTGCCCTCCTAACCATACCAAAGCATTCCGAATTTGTTGGCAATGTCCATTTTGTTCTATGAGTTCATGGTGACCTATCCCTAACCCTAAAAGGAATTTTCCTCCTATGGGATTTTATCATATATTTCAAAAGGAAACAAAGGTAGCACAGGCTAGAACTGTCAGTGCCCTCCTAAACATACCGAAGCACTCCGAGTTTGTTGGTGACATTCATTTTGTTATACGAGTTAATCGTAACCTAACCCTAACCCTAAGTGGAATTTTCCTCAAATGGGTTTTTTCCATGTATTTTACCATAAAACATAGATAGGGCAGCCTAGAAAAGTCAATTCCCTCCTAACTATACCCAAGTATCTGAGTGTTTTGGAGATGTCCCTTTTGCTCTATGAATTCATGATGACCTAACCTTATACCTAAGTGGAACATTCCTCCTATGGGATTTTCCCTTGTATTTTACCAGGAAAAATAGCTAGCTCAGTCTAGAAAGGTAAGTGCCCTCCTAAACATACCCAAGCACTCCGAGTTTGTTGGTGATGTCCATTTTGCTCTATGACTTCATGGTAACCTAACCCTAACCCTAAGTGGAATTTTCTTCCAATGGGATTTTCCCATATATTTTACCAGGAAATATAAATCGGGCAGCATAATAAAGTTATTTCCTCCTAACCATACGCAAGAACTCCGAGATTGTTGGCGATGTTCATTTCGCTCTATGAGTTCATGGTAACCAAACCCTAACCCTAAGTGGAATTTTCCTCCAATGGGATTTCCCCATGTATTTTACCAGGAAACATAGGTAGCCCAGGCTAGAAAAGTCAGTGCCCTGCTAAACATACCAAAGCACTCCGAGTTTCTTGGCAATCTCCATTTTGCTCTATGAGTTCATGGTGACGTAACCCTAACCCTAAGTGGAATTTTCCTCCAATGGGATTTTCACATGTATTTTACCAGGAAATATAGATAGGGCAGCCTAATAAAATTAGTTCCATCCTAACCATATCAAAGCACTCCGAGTGTATTGGCAATGTCCATTTTGCTCTGTGAGTTCATGGTAACCTAACCCAAATCCTAAGCGGAATTTTCATCAAGTGGGATTTTTCCATATAATTAACCAGGAAACATAGATAGGACAGCCTAGAAAAATCAGCTCCCTCCTCACCATACCAAAGCACTCCGAGTGTGTTGGCAATGTCCATAGACAGGGCAGGCTGGAAATGTCACTGCCCTCCTAACCGTACGCAAGACTACAATTTTTTTGGCAATGTTCATTTTGCTCTATGAGTTCATGGTGCCCTAACCCTAATTCTAAGTGGAATTTTCCTCATATGGGATTTTCCATGTATTTTACCAGAAAACATAGATAGGACAGACTAGAAAAGTAAGTTCCCTCCTAACCGTACCAAATCACTACGAGTGTTTTAGGAATGTCCATTTTGCTCTTTGAGTTCATCGTGACTTAACCCTAACCCTAAGTGGAATTTTTTTCCACTGGGATTTTTCCATGGATTTTACCAGAAAATATAGATAGGACAGCCTAGAAAAATCAGCTTCCTCCTAACCATACCAAAGCACTCCGAGTTTGTTGGCAATGTCCATTTTGCTCTATAAGTTCATGGTGACCTAACCCTAAACCTAAGTGGAATATTTCCTCCTATGGGATTATCCCATGTATTTTACTAGGAAACATAAGTAGCGCCGGCTAGAATGGTCAGTGCCCTCCTAACCATCCGCAAGAACTCCGAGATTGTTGGCGATGTTCATTTTGCTCTACGAGTTCATGGTAACCTAACCCAAATCCTAAGTGGAATTTTCATCAAATGGGATTTTTCCATGTATTTTACCAGGAAACATAGATAGGGCAGCCTAATCAAGTTACTTCCCTCCTAACCATACCAAAGCACTCCGAGTTTCTTGGCAATGTCCATTTTGCTCTATAAGTTCATGGTGACCTAACCCTAAACCTAAGTGGAATTTTCCTCCTATGGGATTATCCCATGTATTTTACGAGGAAACATAAGTAGCGCCGGCTAGAATGGACAGTGCCCTCCTAACCACACGTAAGAACTCCGAGATTGTTGGCGATGTTCATTTTGCTCTGCGACATGGTAACCTTAACCCTAAGTGGAATATTCCTCCAATGGGATTTTCCCATGTATTTTACCAGGAAACATAGATACGGCAGCCTAATTAAGTTACTTCCCTCCTAACCATACAAAAACACTCCGAGTGTGTTGGCAATGTCCATTTTGCTCTATGAGTTCATGGTGACCTAACCCTAGCCCTAAGTGGAATTTTCCTCCAATGGGACTTTCCCATGTATTTTACCAGGAAACATAGGTAGCACAAGCTAGAATGGTCAGTGCCTTCCTAACCATACACAAGAACTCCGAGATTCTTGGCGATGTCCATTTTGCTCTATGAGTTTATTGTGATCAAACCCTAACATGAAGTGGAATTTGCCTTCAATGGATTTTCCCATGTATTTTACCAGGAAAAATAGGCAGGGCAGCCTAGAAAGGTCAGTGCCCTCCTAAACATAACCAAGCACTCCCAGTTTGTTTGTGATGTTCATTTTGCTCTACGAGTTCATGATAACCTAACCCTAACACTAAGTGGAATTTTCCTCAAATGGGATTTTCCCATGTATTTTACCAGAAAACATAGTTAGGACAGCCTAGAAAAGTAAGTTCCCTCCTAACCATAACAAATCACTACGAGAGTTTTAGCAATGTCCATTTTGCTCTTTGAGTTCATGGTGACCTAACCCAAATCCTAAGTGGAATTATCTTCCTAAGGGATTATCCCATGTATTTTGCCAGAAAACATACATAGGACAGCCTAGAAAAATCAGCTGCCCCCTAACCATACCAAAGCACTCCGAGTGTGTTGGCAATGTCTATTTTGCTCTGTGAGTTCATGGTGACCTAACCCTAACCCTAAGTGGCATTTTCCAATGGGATTTTCCCATGTAATTTACCAGGAAACATAGATAGGGCAAGCTGGAAATGTCAGTGCCCTCCTAACTGTACCCAAGCACTACGATTTTTTTTTTTTGCCAATGTCCATTATCCTCTATGAGTTCATGGTAAGCTAACCCAAATCCTAAGTAGAATTTTCATCAAATGGGATTTTTCCATGTATTTTACCAAGAAAAATAGACAGCGCTGGGTAGAATGGTCCGTGCCCTCCTAAACATACCCACGCACTCCCAGTTTGTTGGCGATGTTCATTTTGGTCTACGAGTTCATGATAAACTAACCCTAACACTAAGTGGAATTTGCCTTCAATGGATTTTCCCATATATTTTACCAGGAAAAATAGGTAGTGCAGGCTAGAAAGATCAGTGCCCTGCTAAACATACCGAAGCACTCCGGGTTTCTTGGAAATCTCCATTTTGCTCTATGAGTTCATAGTGACCTAACCCTAACCCTAAGTGGCATTTTCCTCCAATGGGATTTTCCCATGTATTTTACCAGGAAACATAGAACGGGCAAGCTGGAAATGTCAGTACCCTCCTAACAGTACCCAAGCACTACGATTTTTTTGGCAATGTTCATTTTGCTCTTTGAGTTCATGGTGACCTAACTCTAACCCTAAGTGGAATTTTGTTCCTATGGGATTATCCCATGTATTTTACCAGAAAACATAGATAGGACAGCCTACAAAAATCAGCTCCCTCCTAACCATACCAAAGCACTCCGAGTTTGTTGGCAATGTCAATTTTGCTCTATAAATTCATGGTGACCTAACCCTAACCCTAAGTGGAATTTTCCTCCTATGGGATTATCCCATGTATTTTACCAGGAAACATAAATAGCGCAGGCTAGGATGGTCAGTGCCCTCCTAACCATACGCAAGAACTCCGAGATTGTTGGCGATGTTCATTTTGCTCTATGAGTTCATGGTAACCTAACCCTAACCCTAAGTGGAATTTTCCTCCAATGGGATTTTTCCCTGTATTTTACCAGGAATAATAGTTAGGACAGCCTAGAAAAGTAAGTTCGCTCCTAACCATACCAAATCACTACGAGAGTTTTAGCAATGTCTATTTTGCTCTTTGAGTTCATGGTGACCTAACCCAAATCCTAAGTGGAATTTTCATCAAATGGGATTTTTCGCTGTATTTTACCAGGAAACATAGATAGGGCAGCCTAGAAAAGTCACTGCCCTACTAACCATACCCAAGCACTCCGATTGTGTTGGCGATGTCTATTTGCTCTATATAGTTTATGTTGACCAAACCCTAACCCTAAGTGGAATTTGCCTTCCATGGATTTTCCCATGTATTTTACCAGGAAACATAGATAGAGCAGCCTAATTAAGTTACTTCCCTCCTAACCATACCAAATCACTACGAGTGTTTTAGCAATGTCCATTTTGCTCTACGAGTTCATGGTAACCTAACTCTAACCCTAAGTGGAATTTAGTTCCTATGAGATTATGCCATGTATTTTAACAGGAAACATAGATAGGGCAGTCTAGAAAAATCAGTGCCCTCCTAACCATACTCAAGCCTCCAAGTGTGTTGGTGATGTCCATTTTGCTCTATGAGTTTATGGTGACTAACCCTAACTCTAAGTGGAATTTTCCTCCAATGGAATTTTCCCATGTATTTTACCAGGAAACATAGATAGGGCAAGCTGGAAATGTCAGTGCCCTCCTAACCGTACCCAAGCACTACGATTTTTTTTGGCCAATGTTCATTTTGCTCTATGAGTTCATGGTAACCTAACCCAAATCCTAGGTAGAATTTTCATCAAATGGGATTTTTCCATGTATTTTACCAAGAAAAATAGACAGCGCAGGCTAGAATGGTCAGTGCCCTCCTAAACATACCCACACACTCCCAGTTTGTTGGCGATGTTCATTTTGGTCTACGAGTTCATGATAAACTAACCCTAACACTAAGTGGAATTTCCCTTCAATGGATTTTCCCATATATTTTACCAGGAAAAATAGGTAGCGCAGACTAGAATGGTCAGTGCCCTGCTAAACATACCGAAGCACTCCGAGTTTCTTGGAAATCTCCATTTTGCTCTATGAGTTCATGGTGCCCTAACCCTAACCCAAAGTTGAATTTTCCTCAAATGGGATTTTCCGATGTATTTTACAAGAAAACATAGATAGGACAGCCTAGAAAAGTAAGTTCCCTCCTAACCATACCAAATGACTATGAGTGTTTTAGCAATGTCCATTTTGCTCTTTGAGTTCATGGTGACCTAACTCTAACCCTAAGTGGAATTTTGTTCCTATGGGATTATCCCATGTATTTTACCAGAAAACATAGATAGGACAGCCTAGAAAAATCAGCTCCCTCCTAACCATACCAAAGCACCCCGAGTTTGTTGGCAATGTCAATTTTGCTCTATAAATTCATGGTGACCTAACCCTAACCCTAAGTGGAATTTTCCTCCTATGGGATTATCCCATGTATTTTACCAGGAAACATAAGTAGCGCAGGCTAGGATGGTCAGTGCCCTCCTAACCATACGCAAGAACTCCGAGATTGTTGGCGATGTCCATTTTGCTCTATGAGTTCATGGTAACCTAACCCTATCCCTAAATGGAATTTTCCTCCAATGGGATTTTTCCCTGTATTTTACCAGGAAACATAGATAGGGCAGCCTAGAAAACTCAGTTCCCTCCTAAACATACCCAAGCTGTCTGAGTTTGTTGTCAATGTTCATTTTGCTCTACGAGTTCATGGTAACCTAACCCAAATCCTAAGTGGAATTTTCATCAAATGGGATTTTTCGCTGTATTTTACCGGGAAACATAGATAGGGCAGCCTAGAAAAGTCAGTGCCCTACTCACCATACCCAAGCACTCCGATTGTGTTGGCGATGTCTATTTGCTCTATATAGTTTATGTTGACCAAACCCTAACCCTAAGTGGAATTTGCCTTCCATGGATTTTCCCATATATTTTACCAGGAAAAATAGGTAGCGCAGGCTAGAAAAGTCAGTGCCCTGCTAAACATACCAAAGCACTCCGAGTTTCTTAGCAATCTCCATTTTGCTTTATGAGTTCATGGTGACGTAACCCTAACCCTAAGTGGAATTTTCCTCCAATGGGATTTTCCCATGTATTTTACCAGGAAATATAGATAGGGCAGCCTAATAAAATTAGTTCCATCCTAAACATATCAAAGCACTCCGAGTGTATTGGCAATGTCCATTTTGCTCTGTGAGTTCATGGTAACCTAACCCAAATCCTAAGCGGAATTTTCATCAAGTGGGATTTTTCCATGTATTTTACCAGGAAACATAGACATGGCAGGCTGGAAATGTCACTGCCCTCCTAACCGTACCCAAGACTACGATTTTTTGGGCAATGTTCTTTTTGCTCTATGAGTTCATGGTGCCCTAACCCTAACCCTAAGTGGAATTTTCCTCCAACAGGATTTTCCCATGTATTTTACCAGGAAACATCGATAGGGCAGCCTAACAAAGTTAGTTCCGTCCTAACCATACCAAAGCACTCCGAGTGTGTCGGCAATGTCCACTTTGCTCGATGAGTTCATGGTGACTAACCCTAACTATAAGTGGAATTTTCCTCCAAGGGGATTTTCCCATGTATTTTACCAGGAAACATATATAGGGCAGCCTAGAAAAATCAGTGCCCTCCCAACCATACCCAAGCACTCCGAGGGTGTTGGCAATGTCCATTTTTCTCTGTGCGGTTATGGTGACCAAACCCTAACCCTAAGTGGAATATTCCTCCAATGGGATTTTCCCATGTATTTTACCAGGAAACATAGATAGAGCAGCCTAATTAAGTTACTTCCCTCCTAACCATACAAAAACACTCCGAGTGTGTTGGCAATGTCCATTTTCCTCTATGAGTTCATGGTGACCTAACCCTAGTCCTAAGTGGAATTTTCCTCCAATGGGATTTTCCCATGTATTTTACCAGAAAACATAGGTAGCAGAAGCTAGAATGGTCATTGCCTTCCTAACCATACCCAAGAACTACGAGATTGTTGGCGATTTCCATTTTGCTCTATGAGTTTATTGTGATCAAACCCTAACCGTAAGTGGAATTTGCCTTCAATGGATTTTCCCATGCATTTTACCAGGAAAAATAGGCAGGGCAGCCTAGAAAGGACAGTGCCCTCCTAAACATACCCAAGCACTCCCAGTTTGTTGGCGATGTTCATTTTGCTCTACGAGTTCATGATAACCTAACCCTAACACTAAGTTGAATTTTCCTCAAATGGGATTTTCCCATGTATTTTACCAGAAACCATAGTTAGGACAACCTAGAAAAGTAAGTTCCCTCCTAACCATACCAAATCACTACGAGTGTTTTAGCAATGTCCATTTTGCTCTTTGAGTTCATGGTGACCTAACTCTAACCCTAAGTGGAATTTAGTTCCTATGAGATTATGCCATGTATTTTAACAGGAAACATAGATAGGGCAGCCTAGAAAAGTCAGTGCCCTCCTAACCATACCCAAGCCTCCGAGTGTGTTGGTGATGTCCATTTTCCTCTATGAGTTTATGGTGACTAACCCTAACTCTAAGTGGAATTTTCCTCCAATGGGATTTTCCCATGTATTTTACCAGGAAACATAGATAGGGCAAGCTGGAAATGTCAGTGCCCTCCTAACCGTACCCAAGCACTACGATTTTTTTTGGCCAATGTTCATTTTGCTCTATGAGTTCATGGTAACCTAACCCAAATCCTAAGTAGAATTTTCATCAAATGGGATTTTTCCATGTATTTTACCAAGAAAAATAGACAGCGCAGGCTAGAATGGTCAGTGCCCTCCTAAACATACCCACGCACTCCCAGTTTGTTGGCGATGTTCATTTTGGTCTACGAGTTCATGATAAACTAACCCTAACACTAAGTGGAATTTGCCTTCAATGGATTTTCCCATATATTTTACCAGGAAAAATAGGTAGCGCAGGCTAGAATGGTCATTGCCCTGCTAAACATAATGAAGCACTCCGAGTTTCTTGGAAATCTCCATTTTGCTCTATGAGTTCATGGTGACCTAACCCTAACCCTAAGTGGCATTTTCCTCCAATGGGATTTTCCCATGTATTTTACCAGGAAACATAGAACGGGCAAGCTGGAAATGTCAGTGCCCTCCTAACAGTACCCAAGCACTACGATTTTTTTGGCAATGTTCATTTTGCTCTATGAGTTCATGGTGCCCTAACCCTAACCCAAAGTTGAATTTTCCTCAAATGGGATTTTCCCATGTATTTTACCAGAAAACATAGATAGGACAGCTTAGAAAAATCAGCTCCCTCCTAATCATACCAAAGCACTACGAGTTTGTTGGCAATGTCAATTTTGCTCTATAAATTCATGGTGACCTAACCCTAACCCTAAGTGGAATTTTCCTCCTATGGGATTATCCCATGTATTTTACCAGGAAACATATGTAGCGCAGGCTAGGATGGTCAGTGCCCTCTTAACCATACGCAAGAACTCCGAGATTGTTGGCGATGTACATTTTGCTCTATGAGTTCATGGTAACCTAACCCTAACCCTACGTGGAATTTTCCTCCAATGGGATTTTTCCCTGTATTTTACCAGGAAACATAGATAGGGCAGCCTAGAAAACTCAGTTCCCTCCTAAACATACCCAAGCAGTCTGAGTTTGTTGTCAATGTTCATTTTGCTCTACGAATTCATGGTGACCTAACCCTAACCCTAAGTGGAATTTTCCTAAATTGGGATTTTCCCATGTATTTCAACAGGAAACATAGATAGAGCAGCCTAGAAAAGTCAGTTCCCTCCTAACCATACTAAAGCACTCCGAGTGTTTTGGCCATGTCCATTTTGCTCTATGAGTTTATGGGGACCTAACCCTAACCCTAAGTGGAATTTTCCTCGTATGGGTTTTTCCCTGTATTTTACCAGGAAACATAGATAGGGCAGCCTAGAAAACTCAGTTCCCTCCTAAACATACCCAAGCAGTCTGAGTTTGTTGTCAATGTTCATTTTGCTCTACGAGTTCAAGGTAACCTAAGCCAAATCCTAAGTGCAATTTTCATCAAATGGGATTTTTCGCTGTATTTTACCAGGAAACATAGATAGGGCAGCCTAGAAAAGTCAGTGCCCTACTCACCATACCCAAGCACTCCGATTGTGTTGGCGATGTCTATTTGCTCTATATAGTTTATGGTGACCAAACCCTAACCCTAAGTGGAATTTGCCTTCCATGGATTTTCCCATATATTTTACCAGGAAATATAGATAGGGCAGCCTAATAAAATTAGTTCCATCCTAACCATATCAAAGCACTCCGAGTGTATTGGCAATGTCCATTTTGCTCTGTGAGTTCATGGTAACCTAACCCAACCCAAACCCTAAGCGGAATTTTCATCAAGTGGGATTTTTCCATGCATTTTACCAGGAAACATAGACAGGGCAGGCTGGGAATGTCACTGCCCTCCTAACCGTACCCAAGACTACGATTTTTTTGGCAATGTTCATTTTGCTCTATGAGTTCATGGTGACCTAACCCTAATCCTAAGTGGAATTTTCCTAAATTGGAATTTTCCAATGTATTTCAACAGGAAACATAGATAGAGCAGCCTAGAAAAGTCAGTTCCCTCCTAACCATACTAAAGCACTCCGAGTGTTTTGGCCATGTCCATTTTGCTCTATGAGTTTATGGGGACCTAACCCTAACCCTAAGTGGAATTTTCCTCCATTGGGATTTTCCCCTGTATTTTACCAGGAAACATAGATAGGGCAGGCTAGAAAGCTCAGTGCCCTCCTAAGCATAACCAAGCTCTCTGAGTGTGTTGGTGATGTCCATTTTCTCTATGAGTTTATGGCGACCTAACCCTAACCCAAAGTGGAATTTTCCTCCTATGGGATTTTCCCATATATTTCAACAGGAAACATAGATACAGCAGGTTACAAAGGTCAGTGCCCTTCTAAATATACAAAAGCACTCCCGGTTTGTTGGCGATGTTAATTTTGCTCTATGAGTTCATGGTAACCTAACCCTAACCCTAAGTGGAATTTTCCTCAAATGGGATTTTCCCATGTATTTTACCAGAAAACATAGATAGGGCAGCCTAATAAAATTAGTTCCCTCCTGCCCATACAAAAGCACTCCGACTGTGTTAGCAATGTCTATTTTGCTCTGTGAGTTCATGGTGACCTAACCCTATCCCAAAGTGGAATTTTCCTCCAGTGGGATTTTCCCATTTATTATACCAGAAAAAATAGATAGGGCAGGAAAAGAGGTCAGTTCCCTCCTAAACATACCCAAGCACTCCGAGTTTGTTGGCAATGTTCATTTTGCTCTATGAGTTCATGGTCATAACCCCAAGAGGAATTTTCCTCCAATGGGATTTTCCCATGTATTTTACCAGGAAACATTGATGGCGCAGGTAAGAAAGGTCAGTGTACTCCTAACCATACACAAGCACTACGGGTTTGTTAGTAATGTTCATTTTCCTCTATGAGGTTTAGGTTTAGGTTACCATGAACCCATAGAGCAAAATGAACATTTCCAACAAACTCGGAGTGCTTGGGTACGGTTATGAGGGCACTGACTTTTCTAGGCTGCCCTATCTATGTTTCCTCGTAAGATAAATGGGAAAATCCCATTGGAGGAAAATTCCACTTAGGGTTATGTTTAGGTTATCATAAACTCATAGAGCAAAATGAACATTGCCAACAAACTCGGAGTGCTTGGGTATGGTTAGGAGGGCACTGACTTTTCTAGGCTGCCCTATCTATGTTTCCTGGTAAAATACATAGGAAAATACCTTTGGAGGAAAATTCCACTTAGGGTTAGAGTTAGGTTACCATGAACTCGTAGAGCAAAATTAACATCGCCAACAAACTCGGAATGCTTGTGTATGGTTAGGAGGGCACGTATATTTCTACGTTGCCCTATCAATGTTTCCTAGAAAAATATATGGAAAAATCCCATAGGAGGAAAATTCCACTTAGTGTTAGGATTAGGTAACCATCAACCCTTATAGCAAAGTAACATCGCCAACAAACTCCGAGTACTTGGGTATGGTTAAGAGGGCCCTGACCTTTTTAGCCTGCACTATCTATGTTTCCTGGTAAAATACATTGGAAAATCCCATAGGAGGAAAATTCCACTTAGGGTTAGGTTACTATGAACTCAAAGAGCAAAATGAACATCGCCAACAAACTCGGAGTGCTTGGGTACGGTTAGGAGGGCACTGACCTTTCTAGCTGCCCTATCTATGTTTCCTGGTAAAATACATAGGAAAATCCCATTGAAGGAAAATTCCACTTAGGGTTAGGATTAGTTCACCATGAACTCATAGAGCAAAATTGACATCGCCAACACACTCGGAGTGCTTGGGTATGCTTAGGAGGGCACGTATATTTCTACGTTGCCCTATCTATGTTTCCTAGAAAAATACATGGGAAAATCCAATAGGAGGAAAATTCCACTTAGGATTAGGGTTTAGGTCACCATGAAGTAATAGAGCAAAATGGACATTACCAACACACTTGGAGTGCTTTGGTATGATTAGGAGGGAACTGACTTTTCTTGGCTGCCCTATCTATGTTTCCTGGTAAAATACATGGGAAAACACCATTGGAGGAAAATTCCACTTAGGGTTAGGTTACCATGAACTCGTAGAGCAAAATGAGCATTGTCAACAAACTCGGAGTGCTTGGGTATGGTTAGGATGGCACTGATCTTTCTAGCCTGCGCTAACTATGTTACCTGGTAAAATACATGGGAAAAACCGATAGGAGGAAAATTCCACGTAGGGTTAGGGTTAGGTAACCATCAATCCTTAGAGCAAAATGAACATCACCAACAAACTCGGAGTGCTTGGGTATGGTTAAGAGGGCCCTGACCTTTTTAGCCTGCACTCTCTATGTTTCCTGGTAAAATACATGGGAAAATGCCATAGGAGGAAAATTCCACTTAGGGTTAGGGTTAGGTCACCATGAACTAATAGAGCAAAATGGACATTGCCAACACACTCAGAGTGCTTTGGTATGGTTAGGAGGGAACTGACTTTTCTAGGATGCCCTATCTATGTTTCCTTGTAAAATACATGGGAAAATCCCATAGGAGGAAAATTCCACTTAGGGTTAGGGTTAGTTTACCATGAACTCGTAGAGCAAAATGAACAACGCGAACAAACTCGGAGTGCTTGGGTATGGTTAAGAGGGCTCTCACCTTTTTAGCCTGCGCTATCTATGTTTCCTGGTAAAATGCATGGGAAAAACCCATAGGAGGAAAATTCCACGTAGGGTTAGGGTTAGGTAACCATCAATCCTTAGAGCAAAATGAACATCACCAACAAACTCGGAGTGCTTGAGTATGGTTAAGAGGGCCCTGACCTTTTTAGCCTGCACTCTCTATGTTTCCTGGTAAAATACATGGGAAAATCCCATAGGAGGAAAATTCCACTTAGGGTTAGGGTTAGGTCACCATGAACTAATAGAGCAAAATGGACATTGCCAACAAACTCCGAGTGCTTTGGTATGGTTAGGAGGGAACTGACTTTTCTAGGATGCCCTATCTATGTTTCCTGGTAAAATAAATGGGAAAATCCCATTGGAGCAAAATTCCACTTAATGTTAGAGTTAGGTGACCATAAACACATAGAGCAAAGTGGACATCGCCAAAAGACTCAGAGTGCTTGGGTATGGTTAGGAGGGCACTGAGTTTTCTAGGCTGCCCTATCTATGTTTCCTGGTAAAATACATGGGAAAATCCTTTTGGAGGAAAATTCCACTTAGGGTTCCACATTGTGTTGGCAATGTCCACTTTGCTCTATGAGGTCATGGTGACCTAACCCTAACCGTAAGTGGAATTTTCCTCCTAAGGGATTTTCCCATGTATTTTACCAGGAAATATAGATAGCACAGGCTAAAAAGGTCAGTGCCCTCCTAACCATATCCAAGGACTCTGAGCTTGTTGGTTATGTTAATTTTGCTCTACGAGTTCATGGTAGCCTAACCCTAACCCTACGTGGAATTTCCTCAAATGGGATTTTTCCATGTATTTTACCAGAAAACGTAATACGGCAGCCTAGAAAAGTCAGTTCCCTCCTAACCATACCGCAGCACTCTGAGTGTTTTGGTGATATTCATTTTGCTCTATGAGTTCATGGTAGCGTAACCCTAACCCTAATTGGAATTTTCTTCCTATGGGATTATCCCATGTATTTCACCAGGAAACATAGATAGGGCAGGCTAGAAAGATCAGTGCCCTCCTAACCATACCCAAGCACTCCGAGTTTTTTGCGATGTTCATTTTGCTCTACGATTTCATGGTCACCTAACTCTAACCCTAAGTGGAATTTTCCTCCTATGGGATTTTTCCATGTATTTTACAAGGAAATAAATGTGCCCTCCTAACCATACCCAAGCACTCCAAGTTTGTGAGCAATTTCTATTTTGCTCTATGAGATCATGGTGACCTAACCCTAAGCCATTGGTCGAGCACCTGAAAGGGTGAAACAGCCACTTGGACCCGTTTTGAAGCTTCTGGATCACTCTGGGAGGGGTGCTCGGAAAACAGGATGAGAAGCAGAAAGCTGGAGAAAGGACTTCTTCCAGCTCTCTGGGGTTCTTTCACTGGGAGGGCAAGGAAGCAGCAGTTCTGCTCCGTGGAAGGTGGGAGCAGGCGGCCACTCATTCAAGCTTCGTCAAGTGACTCCAGGAGCAAAGCGAGCTCCAACTCCCTGGAATACTAACTTTGCAAAAGAGGGAGGCGGTGGTGGAATTAAAATAAAACCGGGGGGGGGGGAGGTTGAGGAAACCCAGCAGATGCCTATTAGAGGGCGAGCAAGAAAAGCAAGATCAGGGAGATGAAGAAAGCTTTCGGGGTTTGTACACAGACATAGCTGACTCCTCCTTGTCTCCTGCCCTTGCTGCATCTCCTGTGGAGACACGTTTGCATTTCTCTGTGTCTCTCTCTCTCCCACTCAAAGGAATCTTGCAGCTCGATCCTTGAAGCGATTTCAAACGGCCCCTTCATTGCCAGGCGTCCCCATGAAAGTCAATGGAGGTCTGCTTTGACTCGAAAGGTCAGCTGCGGCGCTTCAAAGTCCGTTGGTTTTACTGGTGAGCCACCGCCTTCGCCTCCTCGGCTTTGTATCAACACAGATCACTGAGCAGGACGATTGATTAGTGCGGGTCTCTCCTGGCCAAAGTAGCGATAGTTGGAATGGGACCTTGCCTGATCTTTTGTCCAAACTCAGTCAGGTGGTTCCCCTGGCCTTTTGAGTCACCGTGGACCTCCATTGACTTCCATGGGGATGCCTGGCAATGAAGGGGCTGATTGAAACCGCTTTAAGGATTGAGCTGCAGGATGGCTTTGAGTGGGAGAGAGAGACACAGAGAGGGATCCGGCGCTTGTTACCTACCTACCTTTCCCGGGCAGGGATCGCCAGCCCCATCAGATCCGCTGGGCTGGCAAGAGGTCCCTTGAGAGAGCAGCTGCCGTCGCCTCCCCTCCCATCTCCCGGTGGGCTTCAGGGGAAGCGCAGGACTTCGGAGGGCCGTTCCTGTTCAAAGCGAGCCGTGCGCCTTCAGGGCTTGGGAGACAGAGCAACGCTGAGCCTAACCGGGCAGACCTCTTTCCTGGGGCCTCAGCTTGCGGGAGGGCTGGCCTGCTCAGTGGAGGTGCCAGCGGGCCACTCCCAGGGAGGATCCTGGGGCTGCCCTGTGCATCTCCCTGGCCACGTGTGCCTCGGACAGGGCCAACCTGGGAAAGGGACTTCCTGGCTGCATTTCTCCCAGGGGGTGGGGCGCCCGGGCACAGGGCCAATCAGGAGCCCCATGAGGGGACAGGTCCGAGAGAGAGAGAGAGAGAGAAAGAGAGAGAGAGAGAGAAGGGAAGCACAAGTGCCTCTCTGTCTTTCTCTCTGCAAATGGCGGATGAGGCTCCGGAGCCGCAGGAGAAGGCCCAAAGAGCTGCATGCAGCTCCGGAGCTGGGGGTTGCCAATCTGTGCCCTAACCCTGAATGGAATTTTCCTCCAATGGGATTTTCCCATGTATTTTACCAGGAAACATAGATAGGGCAGGCCAGAAAGGTCAGTGCCCTCCTAACCATACCCAAGCACTCCGAGTGTGTTGGCGATGTCCATTTTTCTCTATGAGTTCATGGTGACCTAACCCTAATCCTAAGTGGAATTTTCCTCCAATGGCACTTTCCCATGTATTTTACCAGGAAACATAGATAAGGCAGCCTAGAAAAATCTGTGCCCTCCTAATCATACCCAAGAACTCCTTTTTTGTGAGTGATGTCCTTTTTACTCTTTGAGTTCATGGTAATCTAACCCTAAGTGGAATGTTCCTCCTATGAAAACTCAAAAGATGGTATTTCCTTTTGAAAGGTCATTATGATTAGTAAAAATTTGGAAGAAAATCATTATTTTTTCTTTCCTTCCCTCCAGGATGAAAAGGAAGAGGAGGGATGAATGTCGAAATCCCTGTATGAAGCTTTCATTACCTTTGGTGCTTTGATTTCTCTGTTGTTATTTTTTTTTCTACCTAAAAAGTACACTCATTAAAAGTAATAATATTACTTTTCTGCCATTTACTCTTAATGGAAACTAGCAAACTTAGCTTTAAATGTCTCTACTATGGAAACACATTGTAATTCTCAATCTGAAAAGGACCAAAAATAAAAATAAGCTATAATTAGTCAATTGGTCATAAAGCATCCATACTGCATATACACCCCATAAAGTCCACATTCATATGCATACAAAATAGGAAAATAAGCTCTTTTCTAGAACTTCTGAGTTGGGGTGGAGTGGGAGAAAAAAGTGGTCTGAATATGAGTCCGCAATGTGATTACAATTCGTCTAGCAGCTCTTCTATTCACCAGAGCAAAGAGGCCATAAATCATGGCTTACAAAATATAGTGTTGCATTCACACAACATAGTCAGATAAAACCATACAAATCATATAATTAGTTTAGGGTAATACATAAACCCAGTCATAGATTTAGTCAGTACTTTTTTTGTTAAAGAAAAAAAAAGGTGCTGGAACTCACAGGTCATATAACCCAGCTTGCCCACCCTAAAAAGCAACATCCAAAAAAGGTGCCGGAGTACTTGGGTATGGTTAAAAGGGCCCTGACCTTTTTAGACTGCACTATCTATGTTTCCTGGTAAAATACATGGGAAAATCCCATAGGAGGAAAATTCCACTTAGGGTTAGGGTTAGGTCACAATGAACTAATAGAGCAAAGTGGACATTGCCAACACACTCGGAGTGCTTTGGTATGATTAGGAGGGAACTGACTTTTCTTGGCTGCCCTATCTATGTTTCCTGGTAAAATACATGGGAAAATCCCATTGGAGCAAAATTCCATTTAATGTTAGTGTTAGGTGACCATAAACTCATAGAGCAAAATGGACATCACCAACAGACTCGGAATACTTCGGTATGGTTAGGAGGGCACTGAGCTTTCTAGGCTGCCCTATCTATGTTTCCTGGTAAAATACATGGGAAAATCCTTTTGGAGGAAAATTCTACTTAGGGTTAGGGTTTGGTTACCATGAACTCGTAGACCAGAATGAACATTGCCAACAAACTTGGAGTGCTTGGGTACTTTTAGGAAAGCACTGACTTTTCTAGGTTGCCCTATATATGCTTCCTGGTAAAATACATGGGAAAATCCCATTGAAGGAAAATTCCACTTAGCGTTATGGTTAGGTTACCATGAACTTGTAGAGCAAAATGAACATCGCCAACAAACTCGGAGTGCTTGGGTATGGTTAGTACGGCACTGCGCTTTCTAGCCTGCGCTATCTATGTTTCCTGGTAAAATGCATGGGAAAATCCAATTGGAGGAAAATTCCACTTAGGGTTAGGGTTAGCTTACCATGAACTAAAAGAGCAAAAGGAACATCGCCAACAAACGCGGAGTTCTTGGGTACGGTTAGGAGGGCACTGACTTTTCTAGGCTGCCCTATCTATGTTTCCTGGTAAAATACATGGGAAAATCCCATTGGAGGAAAATTCCACTTAGGGTTAGGTTACCATGAACTCGTAGAGCAAAATGAACATCGCCAACAAACTCGGAGTGCTTTGGTATGGTTATTAGGGCACTGAGCTTTCTAGCCTGCGCTATCTATGTTTCCTGGTAAAATACATGGGAAAATCCCATTGGAGGAAAATTCCACTTAGGGTTAGGTCACCATAAACTCATAGAGCAAAATGGACATTGCCAATAAACTTGGAGTGCTTTGGTATGGTTAGGAAGGAACTGACTTTTCAATGCTGTTCTATGTTTCCTGGTAAAATGCATGGGAAAGTCCAATTGGAGGAAAATTCCACTTAGGGTTAGGATACCATGAACTTGTAGAGCAAAATGCACAATACCAATACAGTCGAAGTGCTTCGGTATGGTTGGGAGGGCACTGACTTTTCTAGGCTGCCCTATCTACGTTTCCAGGTAAAATACATGGGAAAATCCCATTTGAGGAAAATTCAACTTAGGGTTAGGTTTAGGTCTCCATGAACTCCTAGAGCAAAATGGACATAACACTCTCAGAGTGCTTGGGTACGGTTAGAAACGCATGTATATTTCTATGTTGCCGTATCTATGTTTCCTTGTAAAATACTTGGAAAAATATCATAGGAGGAAAATTCCACTTAGGGTTAGAGTTAGGTTACCATGAACCCTTAGAGCAAAATGAAGATCGCCAACAAACGCGGAATTCTTGGGTATGTTCAGGAGGGCACTGACATTTCTAGCGTGCGCTACCTATTTTTCCTGGTAAAATACATGGGAAAATCCCATAGGAGGAAAATTCCATTTAGGGATAAGATTAGGTCTCCATGAACTCATAGAGCAAAATGGACATCGCCAACACACTCAGAGTGCTTGTGTATGGTTAGGAAGGCAAAGACTTTTCTACGCTGCCCTATCTATTTTTCCTGGTAAAGTACATGGAAAAATCCCATAGGGGGAAAATTCCACTTAGAGTTAGGGTTAGTTTACCATGAACTCGTAGAGCAAAATGAACAACGCCCTGAATTCATAGAGCGAAATGGACATTACCAACAAACTCGGAGTGCTTTGGTTAGGAGAAATGTCAGTGCCCTACTAACCATACCAAAGCACTCCGAGTGTGTTGGGAATGTCCATTTTGCTCTATTAGTTCATCGTGACCTAACCGGAATCCTAAATGCAATATTCCTCAAATGGGATTTTCCCATGTATTTTACCAGGAAACATTGATAGCGCAGGTAAGAAAGGTCAGTTCCCTCCTAACCATACACAAGCAATACGGGTTTGTTAGTAATGTTCATTTTGCTCTATGAGTTCATGGTGACCTAACCCTATCCCTAAGTGGAATTTTTCTCCATTGGGATTTTCCCCTGAATCTTACCAGGAAACATAGATAGGGCAGGCTAGAAAGGTCAGTGTCCTCCTAAGCCTAACCAAGCTCTCTGAGTGTGTTGGTGATGTCTATTTTGCTCTATGAGTTTATGGGGTCCTAACCCTAACCTACGTGGAATTTTCCTCCTATGTGATTTTCCCATGTATTTTACCAGGAAACGTAGATAGCACAGGCTAGAAAGGTCAGTGCCCTGCTAACCATAACAAAGCACTCCGGGTTACTTGGCAATGTCCATTTTGCTCTATGAGTTCATGGTAAACTAACCCTAACCCTAAGTGGAATTTTCCTCCTATGGGATTTTATCATATATTTAAAAAGGAAACATAGATAGAGCAGCCTAGAAAAGTTACTTCCCTCCTAACCATACACAAGCAATACGGGTTTGTTAGTAATGTTCATTTTGCTCTATGAGTTCATGGTGACCTAACCCTATCCCTAAGTGGAATTTTTCTCCATTGGGATTTTCCCCTGAATCTTACCAGGAAACATAGATAGGGCAGGCTAGAAAGGTCAGTGTCCTCCTAAGCCTAACTAAGCTCTCTGAGTGTGTTGGCGATGTCCATTTTGCTCTATGAGTTCATAGTGACCTAACCTTATCCCTAAATGGAATTTTCCTCCTATGGGATTTTCCCATGTATTTTACCAGGAAAAATAGCGCAGGCTAGAAAAGTCAGTTCCCTCCTAACCATACTAAAGCACTCCGAGTGTTTTGGCCATGTCCATTTTGCTCTATGAGTTTATGGGGACCTAACCCTAACCCTAAGTGGAATTTTCCTCCATTGGGATTTTTCCCTGTATTTTACCAGGAAACATAGATAGGGGAGGCTAGAAAGGTCAGTGCATCCTAAGCATAACCAAGCACTACGGGTTTGTTAGTAATGTTCATTTTGCTCTATGAGTTTATGGCTACCTAAATCTAACCCTAAGTGGAATTTTCCTCCATTGGGATTTTCCCCTGTATTTTACCAGGAAACATAGATAGGGCAGGCTAGAAAGGTCAGTGCCCTCCTAAGCATAACCAAGCTCTTTGAGTGTGTTGGTGATGTCCATTTTCTCTATGAGTTTATGGCGACCTAACCCTAACCCAAAGTGGAATTTTCCTCCTATGTGATTTTCCCATATATTTTACCAGGAAATGTAGATAGCACAGGCTAGAAAGGTCAGTGCCCTGCTAACCATAACAAAGCACTCCGAGTTTCTTGGCAATGTCCATTTTGCTCTATGAGTTCATAGTGACCTAACCCTAACCCTAAGTGGAATTTTCCTAAATTGGGATTTTCCCATATATTTCAACAAGAAACATAGATACAGCAGGCTACAAAGGTCAGTGCCCTTCTAAATATACAAAAGCACTCCCAGTTTGTTGGCGATGTACATTTTGCTCTACGAGTTCATGGTAACCTAACCCTATCCCTAAGTGGAATTTTCCTCAAATGGGATTTTCCCATGTATTTTACCAGAAAATATAGATAGGGCAGCCTAATAAAATTAGTTCCCTCCTGCCCATACAAAAGCACTCCGACTGTGTTAGCAATGTCCATTTTGCTCTGTGAGTTCATGGTGACCTAACCCTAACCCTAAGTAGAATTTTCCTCCAATTGGATTTTCCCCTGTATTTTACCAGAAAAAATACATAGGGCAGGAAAAGAGGTCAGTTCCCTCCTATACATACCCAAGCACTCCGAGTTTGTTGGCGATGTTCATTTTGCTCTATGAGTTCATGGTAACCTAAACCTAATCCTAAGTGGAATTTTCCTCAAATGGGATTTTCCAATGTATTTTACAAGGAAACATAGATAGGGTAGCCTAATAAAATTAGTTCCCTCCTGACCATACAAAAGCACTCCGAGTGTGTTGGCAATGTCCATTTTGCTCTGTGAGTTCATAGTGACCTAACCCTAACCCTAAGTGGAATTTTCTTCAATGGTATTTTCCCATGTATTTTACCAGGAAACATTGATGGTGGAGGTAAGAAAGGTCAGTGCCCTCGTAACCATACACAAGCAATACAGGTTTCTTAGTAATGTTCATTTGGTCTATGAGTTCATGGTGACCTAAACCTAAACCTAAGTGGAATTTTCCTCCTATGGAATTTTCCCATGTATTTCAACAGGAAACATAGATAGAGAAGCCTAGAAAAGTCAGTTCCCTCCCAACCATACTAAAGCACTCCGAGTGTTTTGGCCATGTCCATTTTGCTCTATGAGTTTATGGGGACCTAACCCTAATCCTAAATGGAATTTTCCTCCTATGGGATTTTATCATATATTTTACCAGGAAACAATGGTAGCACAGGCTAGAACTATCAGTGCCCTCCTAAACATAACGAAGCACTCCGAATTTGTTGGTGATGTTCATTTTGCTCTATGAGTTCATGGTAAACTAACCCTAACCCTTAGTGGAATTTTCCACAAATGGGATTTTTCCATGTATTTTACCAGAAAACATAGATAGGGCATTCTTAGAAAAGTCACTTCCCTCCTAACCATACCCAAGCATCCGAGAGTGTTGGCGATGTCCATTTTGTTCTATGAGTTCATAGTGACCTAACCCTATCCCTAAGTGGAATTTTCCTCCTATGGGATTTTCCGATGTATTTCACCAGAAAATATAGATAGGGCAGCCTAGAAAAGACAGTTCCCTCCTAACCATACCAAAGCACTCCGAGTGTGTTGGCAATGTTCATTTTGCTCTATGAGTTTAGGGCGACCTAAATCTAACCCTAAGTGGAATTTTCTTCCTATGGGATTTTCCCATGTATTTTACCAGAAAACATAGATAGGGCAGCCTAATAAACTTAGTTCCCTCCTGCCCATACAAAAGTACTCCGACTGTGTTAGCAATGTCCATTTTGCTCTGTGAGTTCATGGTGACCTAACCCTAACCCTAAGTGGAATTTTCTTCCTATGGGATTTTCCCACGTATTTTACCAGGAAACATAGATAGGGCAGCCGAGAAAACTGAGATCCCTCCTAACCATACCCAAGCACTAAGTTTGTTGGCGATGTTCATTTTGCTCTAGGAGTTCATGGTGACCTAACCCAAATCCTAAGTGGAATTTTCATCAAATGGGATTTTTCCATGTATTTTACCAGGAAACATAGACAGGGCAGGCTGGAAATGTCAGTGCCCTCCTAACCGTACCCAAGCACTCCGAGTGTGTTGGCAATTTCCACTTTGCTCTATGAGTTCATGGTGACCTAACCCTAACCCTAAGTGGAATTTTCCTCCTATGGGATTTTCCTATGTATTTTACCAGGAAACAAAAATAGGGCAGCCGTGAAAAGTGAGTGCCCTCCTAACCATACCCAAGCACTCTGAGTGTGTTGGAGATGTCCATTTTGCTCTATGACTTTATGGTGACTTAACACAAACTCTAAGAGGAATTTTCCTCCTATGGGATTTTCCCATGTATTTTACCAGGAAACATAGATACCGCAGGCTAGGAAAGTCAGTGCCCTCCTAACCATACACAAGCACTCCCAGTTTGTTGGTGATGTTCATTTTGCTCTATGAGTGTATGGTAACCTAACCCTAACCCAAAGTTTAATTTTCCTCCAATGTGATTTTCCCATGTATTTTACCAGGAATCATAGATAGGGTAGCACTTAGGGTTAGGGTTAGCTTACCATGAACTCGTAGAGCAAAATGAACATCGCCAACAAACTGAGACTTCTTGGGTATTGTTAGGAGGGCAATGACCTTTCTAGCCTGTACTACCTATGTTTCCTGATAAAATTCATGGGAAAATCCCATAGGATGAAAATTCCACTTAGGGTTACGTCCATATAAACTCATACAGGAAAATGGACATTGTCAACATACTCAGAGTTCTTGGTTAAGGTTAGGAGGGTACTGACCTTTCTAGCCTGCCTTATCTATGTTTCCTGGTAAAATACATGGGAAACTCCCATAGGAGGAAAATTTCACTTAGGGTTTCTGTTAAGTCACCATAAACTCATAGAGCAAAATTAATATCGCCAACAAACTCGGTGTGCTTGGGTATGGTTAGGAGGGAACTGACTTTTCTAGCCTGCGCTACATATTTTCCTGGTAAAATACATGGCAAAATCCCATGGGAGGAAAATTCCACTTAGGGATAATGTTAGGTCACCATGAACTCAAAGAGCAAAATGGACATCGCCAACACATTCAAATGTATGGGTATGGTTAGGAGGGAACTGACTTTTCTAGGGTGCCCTATCTATGTTTTCTAGTAAAATACATGGAAAAATCCCATTTGAGGAAAATTCCACTTAGGGTTAGGGTTAGTTTACCATGAACTCGTAGAGCAAAATGAACATCGCCAACGAACTCGGAGTGCTTGGGTATGGTTAGGAGGGCACTGACCTTTCTAGCCTGCGCTATCTATGTTTCCTTTTAAAATACATGGGGAAATCCCATAAGAGGAAAATTCAACTAAGGGTTATGATTAGGTCACCATGAATTCATAGAGGAAAATGGACATCCCCAACACACTCAGAGTGCTTGGGTGTGGTAAGCAGGGATATGACTTTTCAAGGCTGCCCTATCTATTTTTTATGGTGAAATAAATGGGAAAATCCCATTTGAGGAAAATTCCACTTAGGGATAAGGTTAGGTTACAATGAAATCATAGAGGAAAATGAACATCGCCAACAAACTCAGAGTTCTTGGGTATGTATAGGAGGGCAGTAACAGTTCTAGCCTGTGCTACCTTTGTTTCCTTTTGAAATATATGATAAAATCCCATAGGAGGAAAATTCCACTTAGGGTTAGGGTTAGGTCACCATGAACTCATAGGGCAAAATGGACATTGCCAACAAAGTCGGAGTTCTTTGTTATGGTTATGAAGGCACTGACCTTTCTAGCCTGCGCTATCTATGTGTCCTGATAAAATACATGGGAAAATCCCATAGGAGAAAAATTCCACTTAGGGTTAGGTCCCCATAAACCCATAGAGCAAAATGGACATCGCCAACACACTCAGAGTGCTAGGTTATGGTTAGGAGGGCACTGACATTTCCAGCTTGCCATGTCTATTTTTTCCTGGTAAAATACATGGAAAAATCCCACAAGACGAAAATTCCACTTAGGGTTAGGGTTAGGTCACCATGAACTCACAGAGCAAAATGGACATTGCCAACACACTTGGAGTGCTTTGGAATGGTTAGGATGGAACTAATTTTATTAGGCTGCCCTATCTATGTTTCCTGGTAAAATACATGGGAAAATCCCATTTGTTGAAAATTCAACTTAGGGTTAGGGTTAGGTTACCAAGAACTAATAGAGCAAAATGATCATCGCCAAGAAACTCGGAGTGCTTGGGCATGGTTAGGAGGGCACTGAACTTTCTAGCATGTGCTATCTCTGCTTCCTCGTAAAATACATTGGACAATCTCATAGGAGGAAAATTCCCCTTAGGGTTTGGGTGAGGTTAACAATAACTCATAGAGCAAGATGGACATCGCCAACGCAAGAAAGGTCAGTGCCCTCCTAACCATACACAAGCACTATGTGTTTGTTGGTAAAGCTCATTTTGCTCTATGAGTTCATCGTGACCTAACGCTAATCCTAAGTGGAATTTTCCTCAAATCGGATTTTCCCATGGATTTCACCAGAAAACACAGATAGGGCAGCCTAGAAAAGTCAGTTCCCTCCTAACCATACCAAAGCACTCCGAGTGTATTGGCAATGTCCATTTTGCTCTATGACTTCATGGTGACCTAACGCTAATCCTAAGTGGAATTTTCGTCAAATGGGATTTTCCCATTTATTTTACCAGGAAACAACGATAGGGCAGCCTAATAAAGTTGGTTCCCTCCTAACCATACAAAAGCACTCTGAGTGTGTTGGAAATGTCCATTTTGCTCTATGAGTTCATGGTGACCTAACCCTAACCCTAAGTGGAATTTTCCTCCTATGGGATTATCCCATGTATTTTACCAGGAAACATAGGTAGCGCAGGCTAGAATGGTCAGTGCCATCCTAACTATACGCAAGAACTCCGAGATTGTTGACGATGTTCATTTTCCTCTACGAGTTCATGGTAACCTAACCCTAACCCTAAGTGGAATTTTCCTCCAATGGGATTTCCCCATGTATTTTACCAGGAAACATAGATAGGGCAGCCTAGAAAACTCAGTTCGCTCCTAACCATACCCAAGCAGTCCGAGTTTGTTGGCGATGTTCATTGTGCTCTATCAGTTCATGGTACCCTAAACCTAACCCTAAGTGGAATTTTCCTCCAATGGGATTTTCCCATGTATTTTACCAGGAAACATAGATAGGGCAGCCTAATAAAATTAGTTCCATCCTAACCATACAAAAGCACTCCGAGTGTGCTGGCAATGTCCATTTTGCTCTGTGAGTTCAACGTGACTTAACCCTAACCATAAGTGGAATTTTCTTCTTATGGGATTTTTCCATGTATTTTACCAGGAAAAATAGACAGGGCAGGCTGGAAATGTCAGTGCCCTCCTAACCGTACCCAAGCCCTACGATTTTTTTGGCAATATTTATTTTGCTCTATGAGTTCATGGTGCCCTAACCCTAACCCTAAGTGGAATTTTCCTCCAATAGGATTTTCCCATGTATTTTACCAGGAAACATCTATAGGGCAGCCTAACAAAGTTAGTTCCGTCCTAACCATATCAAAGTGTGGTGTCGGCAATGTCCACTTTGCTCGATGAGTTCATGGTGACTAACCCTAACTCTAAGGGGAATTTTCCTCCAATGAGATTTTCCCATGTATTTTACCAGAAAACATATTTAGGACAACCTAGTAAAGTAAGTTCCCTCCTAACCATACCAAATCACTATGAGTTTTTTAGCAATGTCCATTTTGCTCTTTTTGTTCCTGGTGACATAACTCTAACCCTAAGTGGAATTTAGTTCCTATGGGATTTTCCCATGTATATTACCAAGAAACATAGGTAGTGCAAGCTAGAATGGTCAGTGCCCTCCTAACCATAGCCAAGAACTCCGAGATTGTTGGCGATGTCCATTTTTCTCTATGAGTTTATGGTGGCCAAACCCTAACCCTAAGTCAGTGATTCTCAACCTTTCTAATGCCGTGACCCCATAATACAGTTCCCCATGTTGTGGTGACCCCCAAGTGGGTGTGGCCACCAATAAGAGGGAGTAGGACAGCTAGGGAAAAAACTGGTGGACAGCATGGTTTGGTGACCCCCGTGAAATGGTCATTCGACCCCAAATGGGGTCCCGACCCACAGGTTGAGAACCACTGCCCTAAGTGGAATTTGCCTTAAATGGATTTTCCCATGTATTTTACCAGGAAACATAGATAGTGCAAGCTAAATGGTCAGGGCCCTCTTAACTATACCTAAGCACTCCGAGTTTATTGGTGATGTTCATTTTGCTCTAGGAGTTCATGGTAACCTAACTGTAACCCTAAGTGGAATTTTCCTTCTATGGGATTTTCCCATTTATTTTACCAGGAAACATAGATAGCACAGGCTGGAAAGGTCTGTGCCCTCCCAACCATATCCAACCACTCCGAGTTTGTTTGCGATGTTCATTTTGCTCTTCGAGTTCATGGTAACCTAACCCTAACCCATTCTAGCCTGCGCTGCCTATTTTTCCTGGTAAAATACATGGAAAAATCCCATTTGATGAAAATTCTACTTAGGATTTGGGTTAGGTTACCATAAACTCATAGAGCAAAATGAACATCGCCAACAAACTCAGAATGCTTGGGTATGGTTAGTGGGGCACTTATCTTTCTAGACTGCGCTATCTATGTTTCCTGGTAAAATACATGGGAAAATGCCATTGGAGGAAAATTCCACTTAGGGTTAGGGTTAGGTTACCATGAACTCAAAGAGCAAAATGAACATGGCCAACAAACTCGGAGTGCTTGGGTACGGTTAGGAGGGCACTGAATTTTCTAGGCTGCCCTATCTATGTTTCCTGGTGAAATACATAGGAAAATCCCATTGAAGGAAAATTCCACTTAGGGTTAGGATTAGTTCACCATGAACTCGTAGAGCAAAATGAACAATGCCAACAAACTCGGAGTGCTTGGGTATGGTTAAGAGGGCTCTCACCTTTTTAGCCTGCGCTATCTATGTTTCCTGGTAAAATACATGGGAAAAAACCATAGGAGGAAAATTCCACTTAGGGTTAGGGTTAGGTCACCATGAACTAATAGAGGAAAATTTACATTGCCAACACACTCGGTGTGCTTTGGTATGGTTAGGAGGGAACTGACTTTTCTAGGATGCCCTA
This sequence comes from Crotalus tigris, assembly GCF_016545835.1. NCBI lineage: Eukaryota > Metazoa > Chordata > Lepidosauria > Squamata > Viperidae > Crotalus > Crotalus tigris. Next base: position 62,966 of record NW_024098684.1, read on the forward strand.
TCTATGTTTCCTGGTAAAATACATGGGAAAATCCCATAGGAGGAAAATTCCACTTAGTGTTAGGTTACCATGAACTCAAAGAACAAAATGAACATCGCCAACAAACTCGGAGTGCTGGGATACGGTTAGGAGTGCACTGACTTTTTTAGGCTGCCCTAAATATGTTTCCTGGTAAAATAAATTGGAAAATCCCATTGGAGGAAAATTCCACTTAGTTTTAAGGTTAGGTTACCATGAACTCGTAGAACAAAATGAACATCGCCAACAAACTCGCAGTGCTTGGGTATGTTTAGGAGGGCACTGACATTTATAGCCTGCGCTACCTATTTTTCCTGCTAAAATACATGGGAAAATCCCATAGGAGGAAACTTCTACTTAGAGTTAGGGTTAGGTTACCATGAACCCGTAGAGCAAAATGAACATTTCCCAAAAACTGGGAGTGCGTGGGTATGGTTAGGAGGGTACTTACCTTTCTAGCCTGCGCTATCTATATTTCCTGGTAAAATAAATGGGAAAATCCCATAGGAGGAAAATTCTACTTATGGTTAGGGTTAGGTTACCATGAACTCGTAGAGCAAAATGAACATTGCCAACAAACTCGGAGTTCTTGGGTATGGTTAAGAGGGCCCTGACCTTTTTAGCCGGCACTATCAATTTTTCCTGGTAAAATACATTGGAAAATCCAATAGGAGGAAAATTCCACTTAGGGTTAGGGTTAGGTCACCATGAACTAATAGAGCAAAGTGTACATTGCCAACACACTCGGAGTGCTTTGGTATGATTAGGAGGGAACTGATTTTCTTGGCTTCCCTATCTATGTTTCCTGGTAAAATACATGGGAAAACCCCATTGGAGGAAAATTCCACTTAGGGTTAGGTTACCATGAACACGTAGAGCAAAATGAACATTGCCAAAAAACTCGGAGTGCTTGGGTATGGTTAGGATGGCACTGATCTTTCTACCCTGCGCTATCTATTTTACCTGGTAAAATACATGGGAAAATCCCATAAAAGGAAAATTCCACTTAGGGTTAGGGTTAGGTTACCATGAACTCGTAGAGCAACATGGACATTGCCAACACACTCGGTGTGCTTTGGTATGGTTTGCAGGGATCTGACTTTTCTAGGCTGCCCTATCTATGTTTCCTGGTAAAATACATGGGAAAATCCTTTTGGAGGAAAATTCCACTTAGCGTTAGGGTTAGGTTACCATGATCTCATAGAGCAGAATGAACATCGCCAACAAACACGGAGTGCTTGGGTACGGTTAGGAGGGCACTGAATTTTCTAGGCTGCCCTATCTATTTTTCCTGGTAAGATAAATGGGAAAATCCAATTGGAGGAAAATTCCACTTAGGGTTATGTTTAGGTTACCATAAACTCATAGAGCAAAATGAACATCGCCAACAAACTCGGAATGCTTGGGTATGGTTAGTAGGGCAGTTATCTTTCTAGACTGCGCTATCTATGTTTCCTGGTAAAATACATGGGAAAATGCCATTGGAGAAAATTCCACTTAGGGTTAGGGTTAGGTTACCATGAATTCAAAGAGCAAAATGAACATTGCCAACAAACTCGGAGTGCTTGGGTACGGTTAGGAGGGCACTGACTTTTCTAGGCTGCCCTATCTATGTTTCCAGGTAAAATACATAGGAAAATATCTTTGGAGGAAAATTCCACTTAGGGTTAGAGTTAGGTTACCATGAATTCAAAGAGCAAAATGAACATCGCCAACAAACTCGGAATGCTTGGGTATGGTTAGGAGGGCACTGACCTTTCTAGCCTGCGCTATCTATGTTTCCTGGTAAAATACATGGGAAAATCCAATAGGAGTGCTTTCGTATGGTTAGGAGGGAATTGACTTTTCTTCGCTGCCCTATCTCTGTTTCCTGGTAAGATACATTGGAAAATCCCATTGGAGGAAAATTCCACTTAGGGTTAGGTTACCATGAACGCGTAGAGCAAAATGGAGATTGCCAACAAACTCAGAGTGCTTGGGTATGGTTAGTGGGGCACTTATCTTTCTAGGCTGCGCTATCTATGTTTCCTGGTAATATAAATGGGAAAATGCCATTGGAGGAAAATTCCACTTAGGGTTAGGGTTAGGTTACCATGAACTCAAAGAGCAAAATGAACATCGACAAAAAACTCGGAGTGCTTGGGTACGGTTAGGAGGGCACTAAATTTTCTAGGCTGCCCTATCTATGTTTCCTGGTAAAATACATAGGAAAATCACATTGAAGGAAAATTCCACTTAGGGTTAGGATTAGTTCACCATGAACTCGTAGAGCAAAATGAACAATGCCAACAAACTCGGAGTGCTCGGGTATGGTTAAGAGGGCTCTCACCTTTTTAGCCTGTGCTATCTATGTTTCCTGGTAAAATACATCGGAAAAAACCACAGGAGGAAAATTCCACTTAGGGTTAGGGTTAGGTCACCATGAACTCATAGAGCAAAATGGACATTGCCAACAAACTCGGAATGCTTGGGTATGGTTAGGAGGAAACTGACTTTTCTAGGATGCCCTATCTATGTTTCATGGTAAAATACATGGGAAAATCCCATTGGAGGAAAATTCCACTTAGGGTTAGGGTTAGGTTACCATGAACTCGTAGAGCAAAATGAACATCGCCAACAAACTCAGAGTGCTTGGGTATGGTTAGGAGGTCACTGACCTTTCTAGCCTGTGCTATCTATGTTTCCTGGTAAAATACATGGGAAAATCCAATAGGAGTGCTTTCGTAAGGTTAGGATGGAATTGACTTTTCTTGGCTGCCCTATCTATGTTTCAGGTAAGATACATTGGAAGATTCCATTGGAGGAAAATTCCACTTAGGATTAGGTTACCATGAACTCGTAGAGCAAAATGAACATTGCCAACAAACTCGGAGTTCTTGAGTATGGTTAGGATGGCACTGAATTTTCTAGCCTGCCCTATCTACGTTTCCTGGTAAAATACATGGGAAAATCCCTTTGTAGGAAAATTCCACTTAGGGTTAGCGTTAGGTTACCATGAACTCGTAGAGCAAAATGAACATCGCCAACAAACTCGGAGTGCTTGGGTATGGTTAGGAGGGCACTGACCTTTCTAGCCTGTGCTATCTATGTTTCCTGGTAAAATACATGGGAAAATCCAATAGGAGTTCTTTCGTATGGTTAGAAGGGAATTGACTTTTCTTGGCTGCCCTATCTATGTTTCCTGGTACGATACATTGGAAAATCCCATTGGAGGAAAATTCCACTTAGGGTTATGTTACCATGAACTCGTAGAGCAAAATGAACATTGCCAACAAACTCGGAGTGCTTCGGTATGGTTAGGATGGCACTGAATTTCCTAGCCTGCCCTATCTATGTTTCCTGGTAAAATACATGGGAAAAACCCATACGAGGAAAATTCCACTTAGGGTTAGGGTTAGGTCACCATGAACTAATAGAGGAAAATGGACATTGCCAATACACTCAGAGTGCTTGGGTATGGTTAACAGGGCACTGAGCTTTCTAGCCTGCGCTATCTATTTTTCCTGGTAAAAAACATGGGGAAATCCCATAGGAGGAAAATTCCACTTAGTGTTAGGTTACCATGAACTCGTAGAGCAAAATGAACAATGCCAACAAACTCGGAGTGCTTGGGTATGGTTTAGAGGGTTCTGACCTTTTTAGCCTGCGCAATCTATGTTTCCTGGTAAAATACATGGGAAAATCTCATAGGAGGAAAATTTGACTTAGGGTTTCTGTTAAGTCACCATAAATTTATAGAGCAAAATGGACATTGCCAACACACTCAGAGTGCTTTGGTATAGTTAGGAGGGAACTAACTTTATTAGGCTTCCCTCTCTATGTTTCCTGGTAAAATACATGGTAAAATCCCATTGGAGGAAAATTCCACTTAGGGTTAAGGTTAGGTCACCATGAACTAATAGAGAAAAATGAACATCGCCAACAAACACGGAGTGCTTGGGTACGGTTAGGAGGGCACTGAATTTTCTAGGCTGCCCTATCTATTTTTCCTGGTAAGATAAATGGGAAAATCCAATTGGAGGAAAATTCCACTTAGTTTTAAGTTAGGTTACCATGAACTCGTAGAGCAAAATGAACATCGCCAACAAACTCGCAGTGCTTTGGTATGTTTAGGCGGGCACTGACATTTATAGCCTGCGCTACCTATATTTCCTGGTAAAATACATGGGAGAATCCCATAGGAGGAAAATTCTACTCAGAGTTAGGCTTAGGTTAGCATGAACTCAAAGAGCAAAATGAACATTGCCAACAAACTCGGAGAGCTTGGGTACGGTTAGGAGGGCACTGACTTTTCTAGGCTGCCCTATCTATGTTTCCTGGTAAAATACATAGGAAAATACCTTTGGAGGAAAATTCCACTTAGGGTTATGTTTAGGTTACCATAAACTCATAGAGCAAAATGAACATCGCCAACAAACTCGGAATGCTTGGGTATGGTTAGTAGGGCACTTATCTTTCTAGACTGCGCTATCTATGTTTCCTGGTAAAATACATGGGAAAATGCCATTGGAGAAAATTCCACTTAGGGTTAGGGTTAGGTTACCATGAACTCAAAGAGCAAAATGATCATCGACAACAAATTCGGAGTGCTTGGGTACGGTTAGGAGGAAACTGACTTTTCTAGGCTGCCCTATCTATGTTTCCTGGTAAAATACATAGGAAAATACCTTTGGAGGAAAATTCCACTTAGGGTTAGGGTTAGGTTACCATGAACTCAAAGAGCAAAATGAACATTGCCAACAAACTCGGAGTGCTTGGGTACGGTTAGGAGGGCACTGACTTTTCTAGGCTGCCCTATCTATGTTTCCTGGTAAAATACATAGGAAAATACCTTTGGAGGAAAATTCCACTTAGGGTTAGAATTAGGTTACCATGAACTCGTAGAGCAAAATGAACATCGCCAACAAACTCGGAATGCTTGGGTATGGTTAGGAGGGCACTGACCTTTCTAGCCTGTGCTATCTATGTTTCCTGGTAAAATACATGGGAAAATCCAATAGGAGTGCTTTCGTATGGTTAGGAGCTAATTGACTTTTCTTGGCTGCCCTATCTATGTTTCCTGGTAAGATACGTTTGCAAATCACATTGGAGGAAAATTCCACTTAGGGTTAGGTTACCATGAACCCGTAGAGCAAAATGGACATTGCCAACAAACTCGGAGTGCTTGTGTATGGTTAGTAGGGCACTTATCTTTCTAGACTGCGCTATCTATGTTTCCTGGTGAAATACATGGAAAAATGCCATTGGAGGAAAATTCCACTTAGGGTTAGGGTTAGGTTACCATGAACTCAAAGAGCAAAATGAACATTGCCAACAAACTCGGAGTACTTGGGTACGGTTAGGAGGGCACTGACTTTTCTAGGCTGCCCTATGTTTCCTGGTAAAATACATGGGAAAATCCCATTGGAGGAAAATTCCACTTAGTGTTAAGGTTAGGTTACCATGAACTCAAAGAGCAAAATGAACATCGCCAAGAATCTCACAGTGCTTGGGTATGTTTAGGAGGACACTGACATTTCTACCCTGCGCTACCTTTTTTTCCTGGTAAAATACATGGGAAAATCCCATAGGAGGAAAATTCCACTTAGGGATAAGGTTAGGTCACCATGAACTCATAGAGCAAAAGGGACATCGCCAACACACTCGGATGCTTGGGTATGGTTAGGAGAGAACTGATTTTTGTAGGCTTCTCTATCTATATTTCCTGTTAAAATAGATGGGAAAATCCCATAGGAGGAAAATTCCACTTAGGGTTAGGTTTAGGTCTCCATGAACTCCTAGAGCAAAATGGACATAACACACTCAGAGTGCTTGGGTATGGTTAGGAAAGCACGTATATTTCTGTGTTGCGGTATCTATGTTTTCTTGCAAAATATTTGGAAAAATCCCATAAGAGGAAAATTCCACTTAGGGTTAGAGTTAGGTTACCATGAACTCGTAGAGCAAAATGAACATCGCCAACAAACTTGGAATGCTTGGGTATGGATCGGAGGAGACTGCCCTATCTAGCCTGCGCAATCTACATTTCCTGATAAAATACAAGAGAAAATCCCATAGGAGTAAAATTCCACTTAGGTTTAGGGTTAGGTCCCCATAAACTCATAGACCAAAATGGACGTTGCCAATACACTCGGTGTGCTTTGGTATGGTTAGGAGGGATCTGACTTTTCTAGGCTGCCCTATCTATGTTTCCTGGTAAAATACATGGGAAAATCCCTTTGGAGGAAAATTCCACTTAGGGTTAGAGTTAGGTTACCATGAACTCCTAGAGCAAAATGAACATCGCCAACAAACCCGGAGTGCTTGGATATGGTTAAGAGGGCTCTCACCTTTTTAGCCTGCGCTATCTATGTTTCCTTGTAAAATACATGGGAAAAACCCATACGAAGAAAATTCCACTTAGGGTTAGGGTTAGGTCACCATGAACTAATAGAGCAAAATGGACATTGCCAATACACTCGGTGTTCTTTGGTATGGTTAGGAGGGAACAGACTTTTCTAGGCTGCCCTATCTATGTTTCCTGGTAAAATACATGGGAAAATCCCATTGGAGCAACATTCCACTTAATGTTAGAGTTAAGTGACCATAAACTCATAGAGCAAAATGGACATTGCCAACACACTAAGAATGCTTGGGTATGGTTAGGAGCGCACTCACTTTTTTAGGCTGCCCTTTATATGTTTCCTGGTAAAATACATGGGAAAAACCAATAGGAGGAAAATTCCACTTAGGGTTAGGGTTAGGTTACCATGAACTCGTAGAGCAAAATGAACATCGCCAACAAACTCAGAGTGCTTCGGTACGTTTAGCAGGGCACTGAGCTTTCTAGCCTGCGCTATCTATGTTTCCTGGTAAAATACATGGGAAAATCCCATAGGAGGAAAATTCCACTTAGGGTTAGGTTACCATGAAGTCGTAGAGCAAAATGAACAACGCCAACAAACTCGGAGTCCTTGGGTATGGTTAAGAGGGTTCTGACCTTTTTAGCCTGCGCTATCTATGTTTCCTGGTAAAATACATAGGAAGAACTCATAGGAGGAAAATTCCACTTAGGGTGAGGGTTAGGTCACCATGAACTAATAGAGCATAATGGACATTGCCAACACCCTCAGTGTGCTTTGGTATGGTTAGGAGGGCACTGACCTTTCTAGCCTGCGCGATCTATGTTTCCTGGTAAAATATATGGGAAAATCCCATAGGCGGAAAATTTGACTTAGGGTTTCTGTTAAGTCACCATAAATTCATAGAGCAAAATGGACATTGCCAACACACTCAGAGTGCTTTGGTATAGTTAGGATGGAACTAATTTTATTAGGCTGCCCTATCTATATTTCCTGGTAAAATACATGGGAAAATACCATTGGAGGAAAATTCCACTTAGGGTTAGGGTTACGTCACCATGAACTCATAGAGCAAAATGGAGATTGCCAAGAAACTCGGAGTGCTTTGGTATGTTTAGCAGGGCACTGACTTTTATAGCCTGCGCTCCCTATTTTTCCTGGTAAAATATATGGAAAATCCATGGAAGGCAAATTCCACTTAGGGTTAGGGTTTGGTCACCATAAACTATATAGAGCAAATAGACATCGCCAATACAATCGGAGTGCTTGGGTATGGTGAGTAGGGCACTGACTTTTCTAGGCTGCCCTATCTATGTTTCCTGGTAAAATACATGGGAAAATCCCATTGGAGGAAGATTCCACTTAGGGTTAGGGTTAGGTCACCATGAACTAATAGAGCAAAATGGACATTGCCAATACACTCGGTGTGCTTTGGTATGGTTAGGAGGGAACTGACTTTTCTAGGCTGCCCTATCTATGTTTCCTGGTAAAATACATGGGAAAATCCCATTGGAGCAACATTCCACTTAATGTTAGAGTTAGGTGACCATAAACTCATAGAGCAAAATGGACATCGCCAACAGACTAAGAATACTTGGGTATGGTTAGGAGCGCACTGACTTTTTTAGGCTTCCCTATATATGTTTCCTGGCAAAATAAATGGGAAAAATCTATTGGAGGAAAATTCCACTTAGGGTTAGGGTTTGGTTACCATGAACTCAAAGAGCAAAATGAACATCGCCAACAAACTCGGAATTCTTGGGTATGCTTAGGAGGGCACGTATATTTCTACGTTGCCCTATCTATGTTTCCTAGAAAAATATATGGAAAAATCCCATAGGAGGAAAATTCCACTTAGGGTTACGTCACCATGAACTAATAGAGCAAAATGGACATTGCCAACACACTCGGAATGCTTTGGTATGGTTAAGGGAGACAAACAAACTATTTTACAAGTTAAATTTAAAAATATCTGAAATAAATACCAATAACTAATCTATAAAATGCTTACTGCATATAAAACACATTAGTTGGTGGTGGGGGTGGTGGGGGGGGTTAACTAAAGAAACTAACTTAGCACTATTTTTAAAAAAATAAATAAAAAAAAAAAAAAGTACATTGCTATGGTATTCTTTTTAAAATCTCTTTAATGATAGAAACTAAATAAATTTATAATAACTATTTAAATAATGTGAAATTTAAAATAAATACTTTAACATTTTTTCTTTTTCATAAATATATTAAAACGAATTTAAAAACAGATAATAACCAACAAAACGACACAAAAAAAAAAATAATAAAAACATAAATAACTATAATATATAAATATACAAAAAACTAAACTGACTTTTCTTGGCTTCCCTATCTATATTTCCTGGTAAAATACATGGGAAAATCCCATTGGAGCAAATTATGTTAGTGTTGATGTTAGTGTTAGGTGACCATAAACTCATAGAGGAAAATGGACATCGCCAACATAGTCGGAGTGCTTCGGTATGGTTAGGAGGGCACTGACTTTTCTAGGCTGCTCTATGTTTCCTGGTAAAATACATGGGAAAATCCCATTGGAGCAACATTCCACTTAATGTTAGAATTAAGTGACCATAAACTCATAGAGCAAAATGGACATCGCCAACACACTAAGAATGCTTGGGTATGGTTAGGAGCTAACTGACTTTTTTAGGCTTCTCTATCTATATTTCCTGTTAAAATAGATGGGAAAATCCCATAGGAGGAAAATTCCACTTAGGGTTAGGGTTAGGTCACCATGAACTAATAGAGCAAAATGGACATCCCCAACACACTCGGAGTGCTTGGGTGTGGTAAGCAGGAAAATGACTTTTCAGGGCGGCCCGATCTATTTTTTATGGTGAAATAAATGGGAAAATCCCATTTGAGGAAAATTCCACTTAGGGATAGGGTTAGGTTACCATGAAATCATAGAGGAAAACGAACATCGCCAACAAACTCGGAGTGCTTGGGTATGGTTAGGAGGGCACTGACCTTTCTAGCCTGCGCGATCTTTGTTTCCTGGTAAAATACATGGGAAAATCCCATAGGAAGAAAATTTGAATTAGGGTTTCTGTTAAGTCAACATAAATTCATAGAGCAAAATGGACATCACCAACACACTGATAGTCCTTGGGTATGGTTAGGAGGGCACTGACTTTTCTAGGCTGCCCTATCTATTTTTCCTGGTAAAATACATGGGAAAATCCCATGGAGGAGAATTCCACTTAGGGTTAGGGTTAGGTTACCATGAACTCATAGACCAAAATGGACATCACCAACACACTTATAGTCCTTGGGTATGGTTAGGAGGGCACTGGCCTTTCTGGCCTGCCCTATCTATGTTTCCTGGTAAAATACATGGGAAAATCCCATAGGAGGAAAATTTTACTTAGGGCTTGTGTTAGGTCACCATAAACTCATAGACCAAAATGGACATCACCAACACACTGATAGTCCTTGGGTATGGTTAGCAGGGCACTGACTTTTCTAGGCTGCCCTATCTATTTTTCCTGGTAAAATACATGGGAAATCCCCATAGGAGGAAAATTCTACTTAGGGTTAGGGTTAGGTCACTATGAACTAATAGAGCAAAATGGACATTGCCAAAACACTCGGAGTGCTTTGGTATGGTTAGGAGGAAACTGACTTTTTTGGCTGCCCTATCTATATTTCATGATAAAATACATGGGAAAATCCCTTTGGAGCAAAATTCCACTTAATGTTAGTGTCAGGTGACTATAAACTCATAGAGCAAAATGGAAATCGCCAACACAGTCAGAGTGCTTGAGTATGGTTAGGAAGGCACTGACTTTTCTAGGCTGCCCTATGTTTGCTTTTAAAATACATGGGAAAATCCCATTGGAGGAAAATTCCACTTAGGGTTAGGGTTAGGTTACCATGAACTCGTAGAGCAAAATGAACATCACCAACAAACTCGGAGTGCTTGGGTATGGTTAGGAGGGCACTGTCTTTTCTAGGCTGCCCTATCTATATTTTCTGGTGAAATACATGGGAAAATCCCATAGGAGTAAAACTCCACTTAGGGATATGGTTAGGTCACTATGAACTCATAGAGCAAAATCGACATCACCAACACACTCGGATGCTTGGGTATGGTAAGGAGGGAAGTGACTTTTCTAAGAATGCTCTATCTATGTTTCCTGGTAAAATACATGGGAAAATCCCATAGGAGCAAAATTCCACTTATGGTTAGGTTTAGGTCTCCATAAAGTCCTAGAGCAAAATGGACATAACACACTCAGAGTGCTTGGGTATGGTTGGGAAAGCACGTATATTTCTATATTGCCGCATCTATGTTTCCTTGCAAAATACTTGGAAAAATCCCATAGGGGGAAAATTCCACTTAGGGTTAGGCGTAGGTCACCATGAGCTCATAGAGCGAGATGGACATGCCAACACATTCAGAGTGCTTGGGTATGGTTTGGAGGGCACTGACCTTTCTAGCCTGCGCTATCTATGTTTCCTTTTAAAATACATGGGAAAATCTCATAAGAGGAAAATTCAACTAAGGGTTATGATTAGGTCACCATGAATTCATAGAGCAAAATGGACATTCCCATCACACTCGGAGTACTTGGGTGTGGTAAGCAGGAAAATGACTTTTCAAGGCTGCCCGATCTATTTTTTATGGTGAAATAAATGGGAAAATCCCATTTGAGGAAAATTCCACTTAGGGATAGGGTTAGGTTACCATGAAATCGTAGAGGAAAACGAACATCGCCAACAAACTCCGAGTTCTTGGGTATGTTTAGGAGGGCAGTGACAGTTCTAGCCTGTGCTATCTTTGTTTCCTTTTGAAATATATGATAAAATCCCATAGGAGGAAAATTCCACTTAGGGTTAGGGTTAGGTCACCATGAACTCATAGAGCAAAATGGACATTGCCAACAAACTCGGAGTGCTTTGGTATGGTTATGAGGGCACTCACCTTTCTAGCCTGCGCTATCTATGTGTCCGGATAAAATACATGGGAAAATCCCATAGGAGGAAAATTCCACTTAGGGTTAGGGTTAGGTCCGCATAAACCCATAGAAAAAAATGGACATCACCAACACACTCAGAGTGCCTGGTTATGGTTAGGAGGGCACTGACATTTCCAGCTTACCCTGTCTATTTTTCCTGGTAAAATACATGGAAAAATCCCATAAGAGGGAAATTGCACTTAGGGTTAGGTCACCATGAACTCACAGAGCAAAATCGACATTGCCAACACACTCAGAGTGCTTTGGTATGGTTAGGATGGAACTAATTTTATTAGACTGCCCTATCTATGTTTCCTGGTAAAATACATGGGAAAATTCCATTGGAGGAAAATTCTATTTAGGGCAGTGGTTCTCAACCTGTGGGTCGGGACCCCATTTGGGGTCAAATGACCATTTCACGGGGGTCACCAAACCAATTTTCCTCCTATGGGATTTTATCATATATTTCAAAAGGAAACAAAGGTAGCACAGGGTAGAACTGTCACTACCCTCCTAAACATACCGAAGCACTCCGATTTTGTTGGTGATGTTCATTTTGTTATACGAGTTCATGGTAACCTAACCCTAACCCTAAGTGGAATTTTCCTCAAATGGGATTTTTCCATGTATTTTACCATAAAACATAGATAGGGCAGCCTTGAAAAGTCATTTCCCTCCTAACCACACCCAAACACTCCGAGGGTGTTGGCGATGTCCATTTTGTTGAATGAATTCATGGTGAGCTAACCCTAGCCCTAAGTGGAATTTTCCTCCAATGGGATTTTCCCATGTATTTTACCAGGAAACATAGATAGGGCAGCCTAATAAAATTAGTTCCATCCTAACCATTCCAAAGCACTCCAAGTGTGTTGGCAATGTCCATTTTGCTCTATGAGTTCATGATGACCTAAACTTATCCCTAAGTGGAATTTTCCTCCTATAGGATTTTCCCATGTATTTTACCAGGAATATAAATAGGGCAGCCTAATAAAGTTAGTTCCCTCCAAACTATTCCAAAGCACTCCGAGTGTGTTGGCAATGTCCATTTTGTTCTGTGAGTTCATCGTGGCCTAACCCTAACCCTAAGTGCAATTTTCCTCTTATGGGATTTTCCCATCTATTTTACCAGGAAACATAGATAGGGCAGAAAAAAACGTCAGTGCCCTCCTAACCAAACCCAAGCACTACGATTTTGTTGGCGATGTCCATTTTTCTCTATGAGTTCATGGTAACCTAACTCTAACCCTAAGTGGAATTTTCGTCAAATGGGATTTTCCCATGTATTTTACCAGGAAACATAGATAGGGCAGCCTAATAAAGTTAGTTCCCTCCTAACCATACAATAGCACTCCGAGTGTGTTGGCAATGTCCATTTTGCTCTATGAGTTCATGGTGACCTAACCCTAACCCTAAATGTAACTTTCCTCCTATGTAATTTTCCCTTGTATTTTAGCAGGAAACATAGATAGAGGAGCCTAGAAAGTCACTGCCCTCCTAACCATACCAAAGCATTCCGAATTTGTTTGCAATGTCCATTTTGTTCTATGAGTTCATGGTGACCTATCCATAACCCTAAAAGGAATTTTCCTCCTATGGGATTTTATCATATATTTCAAAAGGAAACAAAGGTAGCACAGGCTAGAACTGTCAGTGCCCTACTAAACATACCGAAGCACTCCGAGTTTCTTGGTGATGTTCATTTTGTTATACGAGTTCATCGTAACCTAACCCTAACCCTAAGTGGAATTTTCCTCAAATGGGTTTTTTCCATGTATTTTACCATAAAACATAGATAGGGCAGCCTAGAAAAGTCAATTCCCTCCTAACTATACCCAAGTATCTGAGTGTTTTGGAGATGTCCCTTTTGCTCTATGAATTCATGATGACCTAACCTTATACCTAAGTGGAACATTCCTCCTATGGGATTTTCCCTTGTATTTTACTAGGAAAAATAGGTAGCTCAGTCTAGAAAGGTAAGTGCCCTCCTAAACATACCCAAGCACTACGAGTTTGTTGGCAATGTCCATTTTGCTCTATGACTTCATGGTAACCTAACCCTAACCCTAAGTGGAATTTTCTTCCAATGGGATTTTCCCATATGTTTTACCAGGAAATATAAATCGGGCAGCATAATAAAGTTATTTCCTCCTAACCATACCAAAGCACTCTGAGTGTGTTGGCAATGTACATTTTGCTCGATGAGTTTATGGTGACCAAACCCTAACCCTAAGTGTAATTTGCCTTCAATGGATTTTCCCATATATTTTACCAGGAAAAAAGTAGCGCAGGCTAGAAAGGTCAGTGCCCTCCTACACATACCCAAGCACTCCCAGTTTGTTGGATATGTGGAATTTTCGTCAAATGGGATTTTCCCATGTATTTCACCAGAAAACATAGATAGGGCAGCCTAATAACATTAGTTCCAATGTCCATTTTGCTCTGTGAGTTCATCGTGACCTAACCCTATCCATAAGTGGAATTTTCCTCTTATGGGATTTTCCCATGTATTTTACCAGGAAAATGTCAGTGCCTTCCTAACCGTACCCAAGCACTACGATTTTTTTTTGCAATGTTCATTTTGCTCTATGAGTTCATGGTGCCCTAACGCTAACCCTAAGTGGACTTTACCTTCAATGGATTTTCCCATATAGTTTACCAGGAAAAAAAGGTAGCGCAGGCTAGAAAGGTCAGTGCCCTCCTAAACATACCCAAGCACTCCCAGTTTGTTGGATATGTTCATTTTGCTCTACGATTTCATGGTAACCTAACCCGAACCCTAAGTGGAATTTTCCTCAAATGGGATTTTCCCATATATTTCACTAGAAAACAAGATAGGGCAGCCTAGAAAAGTCAGTTTCCTCCTAATCATACCAAAGCACTCCGAGTGTGTTGGTGATGTCCCTTTTGCTCTATGAGTTCATAGTGACCTAACCCTAACCCTAAGTGGAATTTTCCTCCAATGGGTTTTTTCCATGTATTTTTCCAGGAAACATAGATAGGGCAGCCTAATAAAATTGGTTCCATTCTAACGATACCAAAGCACTCCAAGTGTTTTGGCAATGTCCATTTTGCTCTGCGAGTTCATCGTGACCTAATCCTAACCATAAGTGGAATTTTCCTCTTATGCGATTTTCCCATTTATTTTACCAGGAAACATAGATAGGGCAGCCTAGAAAACACAGTTCGCTCCTAATCATACCCAAGCAGTCCGAGTTTGTTGGCGATGTTCATTTTGCTCTACGTGTTCATGGTAACCTAACCCACATCCTAAGTGAAATTTTCATCAAATGGGATTTTTCCATGTATTTTACCAGGAAACATAGACAGGGCAAGATGGAAATTTCAGTGCCCTCCTAACCGTACCCAAGCACGACACGTTTGTTGGAAATGTTCATTTTGCTCTATGAGTTCATGGTGCCCTAAACCTAACCCTAACTGGAATTTTCCTCCAATGGGATTTTCCCATGTATTTTACCAGAAAACACAGATAGGGCAGCCTAGAAAATTCAGTGCCCTCCTAACCATACCCAAGCACTCTGAGTATGTTGGCGATGTCCATTTTGCTCTATGAGTTTATGGTGACCAAACCCTAACCCTAACTGGAAATTGCCTTCAATAGATTTTCCCATGTATTTTACCAGGAAAAATAGGCAGCGCAGGCTAGAAAGGTCAGTGCCCTACTAAACATAGCCAACCTAACCCTAATCCTAAGTGGAATTTAGTTCCTATGAGATTATCCCATGTATTTTACCAGAAAACATAGATAGGACAGCATAGAAAAATCAGCTCTCTCCTCACCATACCAAACCACTCCGAGTGTGTTGGCAATGTCCATTGTGCTCTTCGAGTTCATGGTGACTTAACCCTAAGTGGAATTTTGTTCCACTGGGATTTTCCCATGTATTTTAACAGGAAACATATATAGGGCTGCCTAATAAAGATAGTTCCATCCTAACCATACCAAAGCACTCGGACTTTGTTGGCAATGTCCATTTTGCTCTATAAATTCATGGTGACCTAAACCTAACCCTAAGTGGAATTTTTCTCCTATGGGATTATCCCATGTATTTTACCAGGAAACATAAGTAGCGCAGGCTAGAATGGTCAGTGCCCTCCTAACCATACGCAAGAACTCCGAGATTTTTGGCGATGTTCATTTTGCTCTATGAGTTCATGGTAACCTAACCCTAACCCTAAGTGGAATTTTCCTCCAATGGGATTTCCCCATGTATTTTACCAGGAAACATAATAGGGCAGCCTAGAAAACTCAGTTCCCTCCTAACAATACCCAAGCAGTCTGAGTTTGTTGTCAATGTTCATTTTGCTCTATGAGTTCATGGTAACCTAACCCAAATCCTAAGTGGAATTTTCATCAAATGGGATTTTTCCCTGTATTTTACCTGAAAACATAGATAGGGCAGGCCAGAAAGGTAAGTGCCCTCCTAACCATACCCAAGGACTATAAGTGTGATGGTGATGTCCATTTTGCTCTATGAGTTTATGGTGACCAAACCCTAACACTAAGTGTAATTTGCCTTCAATGGATTTTCCCATGTATTTTAACAGGAAAAATAGGTAGCGCAGGCTAGAAAGGTCAGTGCGCTACTAAACATACCCAAGCACTCCCAGTTTGTTGGCGATGTTCATTTTGCTCTACGAGTTCATGGTAACCTAACCCTAACCCTAAGTGGAATTTTCCTCAAATGGGATTATCCCATGTATTTTACCAGGAAAAATAGATAGGGCAAGCTGGAAATGTCAGTGCTCTCCTAACCGTACCCATGCACTATGATTTTTTTTTGCCAATGTTCATTTTGCTCTATGAGTTCATGGTAACCTAACCCAAATCCTAAGTGGAATTTGACTCCAATGGGATTTTCCCATGTATTTTACCAGGAAACATAGATAGGGAAGCCTAATAAAGTCAGTTCCCTCCTAACTATACCAAAGCACTCTGAGTTTCTTGGAAATCTCCATTTTGCTCTATGAGTTCATGGTGACCTAACCCTAACCCTAAGTGGAGTTTTCCTCCAATGGGATTTTCCCATGTATTTTACCAGGAAACATAGGTAGCGCAAGCTAAAAAGGTCAGGGCCCTAATAACTATACCCAAGCACTCCGAATTTGTTGGTGATGTTCATTTTGCTCTACGGGTTCATGGTAACCTAACCCTAACCCTAAATTGAGTTTTCTTCAAATGGGATTTTTCCATGGATTTTACCAGAAAATATAGATAGGACAGCCTAAAAAAGTAAGTTACCTCCTAACCATACCAAATCACTACGATTGTTTTAGCAATGTCCATTTTGCTCTTTGAGTTCATGGTAACCCTAAGTGGAATTTTCTTCCTATGGGATTACCCCATGTATTTTACCAGGAAACATAGGTAGCCCAGGCTAGAATGGTCAGTGCCCTCCTAACGATGCCCAAGAACTCTGAGATTGTTGTCGATGTTCATTTTGGTCTACGAGTTTATGGTAACCTAACCCAAATCCTACGTCGAATTTTCATCAAATGGGATTTTTACATGCAGTTTACCAGGAAACATCGATAGGGCAGCCTACCAAAGTTAGTTCCGTCCTAACCATACCAAAGCACTCTGAGTGTATTGGCAATGTCCACTTTGCTCTATGAGTTCATGGTGACCAAACCCTAACCCTAAGTGAAATTTTCCTTCAATGGATTTTCCCATGTATTTTACCAGGAAAAATAGGTAGTGCAAGCTAAAAAGGTCAGGGCCCTCATAACTATACCCAAGCACTCCGAGTTTGTTGGCGATGTTCATTTTGCTGTACGGGTTCATGGTAACCTAACCCTAACCCTAAGTTGAATTTTCTTCAAATGGGATTTTTCTATGTATTTTACCTGGAAACATATATAGGGCAGCCTAGAAAAGTCAGTGCCCTCCTAACCATACCCAAGCACTATGAGTTTGTTTGCGACGTTCATTTTGCTCTTTGAGTTCATGGTAACCTAACCGTAACCCTAAGTTGAATTTTCCTCCAATGGGATTTTCCCATGTATTTTACCAGGAAACATATGTAGCGCAAGCTAGAATGGTCAGTGCCCTCCTAACCATACCCAAGAACTCGAGATTGTTGGTGATGTCCATTTTGCTCTTTGACTTTATTGTGACCAAACCCTAACCCTAAGTGCAATTTGCCTTCAAAGGATTTTCCCATGAATTTTACCAGGAAAAATAGGCAGCAAAGGCTAGAATGGTCAGTGCCCGCCTAAACACACCCAAGCACTCCCAGTTTGTTGGCGATGTTCATTTTGGTCTACGAGTTCATGATAAACTAACCCTAACACTAAGTTGAATTTTCCTCAAATGGGATTTTCCCATGTATTTTACCAGAAAACATAGATAGGAAAGCCTAAAAAGTAATTTCCCTCCTAACCATACCAAATCACTATGAGTGTTTTAGCAATGTCCATTTTGCTCATTGAGTTCATGGTGACCTAACTCTAACCCTAAGTGGAATTTTGTTCCTATGGGATTATCCCATGTATTTTACCAGAAAACATAGATAGGACAGCCTAGAAAAATCAGCTCGCTCCTAACGATACCAAAGCACTCCGAGTTTGTTGGCAATGTCCATTTTGCTCTATAAGTTCATGGTGACCTAACCCTAAACCTAAGTGGAATTTTCCTCCTATGGGATTATCCCATGTATTTTACCAGAAACATAAGTAGCGCCGGCTAGAATGGTCAGTGCCCTCCTAACCATACGCAAGAACTCCGAGATTGTTGGCGATGTTCGTTTTCTCTGTGAGTTCATGGTAACCTTAACCCTAAGTGGAATTTTCCTCCACTAGGATTTTCCCATGTATTTTACCAGGAAACATCGATAGGGCAGCCTAACAACGTTAGTTCCATCCTAACAATACCAAAGCACTCCTAGTGTGTTGGCAAAGTCAACTTTTCTCTATGAGTTCATGGTGACCTAACCCTAATCCTAAGTGGAATTTTCCTCCCATGGGTTTTTCCCATATATTTTACCAGGAAATATAGATAGGGCAGCCTAGAAAAGTCAGTGCCCTCCTAACCATACCCAAGCACTCCGAGTGTGTTGGCAATGTTCATTTTGCTCTATGAGTTTAGGGCGACCTAAATCTAACCCTAAGTGGAATTTTCTTCCTATGGGATTTTCCCATGTATTTTACCAGAAAACATAGATAGGGCAGCCTAATAAAATTAGTTCCCTCCTGCCCATACAAAAGTACTCCGACTGTGTTAGCAATGTCCATTTTGCTCTGTGAGTTCATGGTGACCTAACCCTAACCCTAAGTGGAATTTTCTTCCTATGGGATTTTCCCACGTATTTTACCAGGAAACATAGATAGGGCAGCCGAGAAAACTGAGATCCCTCCTAACCATACCCAAGCACTAAGTTTGTTGGCGATGTTCATTTTGCTCTAGGAGTTCATGGTGACCTAACCCAAATCCTAAGTGGAATTTTCATCAAATGGGATTTTTCCATGTATTTTACCAGGAAACATAGACAGGGCAGGCTGGAAATGTCAGTGCCCTCCTAACCGTACCCAAGCACTCCGAGTGTGTTGGCAATTTCCACTTTGCTCTATGAGTTCATGGTGACCTAACCCTAACCCTAAGTGGAATTTTCCTCCTATGGGATTTTCCTATGTATTTTACCAGGAAACAAAAATAGGGCAGCCGTGAAAAGTGAGTGCCCTCCTAACCATACCCAAGCACTCTGAGTGTGTTGGAGATGTCCATTTTGC
This sequence comes from Crotalus tigris, assembly GCF_016545835.1. Classification (NCBI taxonomy): domain Eukaryota; kingdom Metazoa; phylum Chordata; class Lepidosauria; order Squamata; family Viperidae; genus Crotalus; species Crotalus tigris. The sequence goes on from NW_024098684.1 coordinate 82,065, forward strand.
TCTATGACTTTATGGTGACTTAACACAAACTCTAAGAGGAATTTTCCTCCTATGGGATTTTCCCATGTATTTTACCAGGAAACATAGATACCGCAGGCTAGGAAAGTCAGTGCCCTCCTAACCATACACAAGCACTCCGAGTTTGTTGGTGATGTTCATTTTGCTCTATGAGTGTATGGTAACCTAACCCTAACCCAAAGTTTAATTTTCCTCCAATGTGATTTTCCCATGTATTTTACCAGGAATCATAGATAGGGTAGCACTTAGGGTTAGGGTTAGCTTACCATGAACTCGTAGAGCAAAATGAACATCGCCAACAAACTGAGACTTCTTGGGTATTGTTAGGAGGGCAATGACCTTTCTAGCCTGTACTACCTATGTTTCCTGGTAAAATTCATGGGAAAATCCCATAGGATGAAAATTCCACTTAGGGTTACGTCCATATAAACTCATACAGGAAAATGGACATTGTCAACATACTCAGAGTTCTTGGTTAAGGTTAGGAGGGTACTGACCTTTCTAGCCTGCCTTATCTATGTTTCCTGGTAAAATACATGGGAAACTCCCATAGGAGGAAAATTTCACTTAGGGTTTCTGTTAAGTCACCATAAACTCATAGAGCAAAATTAATATCGCCAACAAACTCGGAGTGCTTGGGTATGGTTAGGAGGGAACTGACTTTTCTAGCCTGCGCTACATATTTTCCTGGTAAAATACATGGGAAAATCCCATGGGAGGAAAATTCCACTTAGGGATAATGTTAGGTCACCATGAACTCAAAGAGCAAAATGGACATCGCCAACACATTCAGATGTATGGGTATGGTTAGGAGGGAACTGACTTTTCTAGGGTGCCCTATCTATGTTTTCTAGTAAAATACATGGAAAAATCCCATTTGAGGAAAATTCCACTTAGGGTTAGGGTTAGTTTACCATGAACTCGTAGAGCAAAATGAACATCGCCAACGAACTCGGAGTGCTTGGGTATGGTTAGGAGGGCACTGACCTTTCTAGCCTGCGCTATCTATGTTTCCTTTTAAAATACATGGGGAAATCCCATAAGAGGAAAATTCAACTAAGGGTTATGATTAGGTCACCATGAATTCATAGAGGAAAATGGACATCCCCAACACACTCAGAGTGCTTGGGTGTGGTAAGCAGGGATATGACTTTTCAAGGCTGCCCTATCTATTTTTTATGGTGAAATAAATGGGAAAATCCCATTTGAGGAAAATTCCACTTAGGGATAAGGTTAGGTTACAATGAAATCATAGAGGAAAATGAACATCGCCAACAAACTCAGAGTTCTTGGGTATGTATAGGAGGGCAGTAACAGTTCTAGCCTGTGCTACCTTTGTTTCCTTTTGAAATATATGATAAAATCCCATAGGAGGAAAATTCCACTTAGGGTTAGGGTTAGGTCACCATGAACTCATAGGGCAAAATGGACATTGCCAACAAAGTCGGAGTTCTTTGTTATGGTTATGAAGGCACTGACCTTTCTAGCCTGCGCTATCTATGTGTCCTGATAAAATACATGGGAAAATCCCATAGGAGAAAAATTCCACTTAGGGTTAGGTCCCCATAAACCCATAGAGCAAAATGGACATCGCCAACACACTCAGAGTGCTAGGTTATGGTTAGGAGGGCACTGACATTTCCAGCTTGCCATGTCTATTTTTTCCTGGTAAAATACATGGAAAAATCCCACAAGACGAAAATTCCACTTAGGGTTAGGGTTAGGTCACCATGAACTCACAGAGCAAAATGGACATTGCCAACACACTTGGAGTGCTTTGGAATGGTTAGGATGGAACTAATTTTATTAGGCTGCCCTATCTATGTTTCCTGGTAAAATACATGGGAAAATCCCATTTGTTGAAAATTCAACTTAGGGTTAGGGTTAGGTTACCAAGAACTAATAGAGCAAAATGATCATCGCCAAGAAACTCGGAGTGCTTGGGCATGGTTAGGAGGGCACTGAACTTTCTAGCATGTGCTATCTCTGCTTCCTCGTAAAATACATTGGACAATCTCATAGGAGGAAAATTCCCCTTAGGGTTTGGGTGAGGTTAACAATAACTCATAGAGCAAGATGGACATCGCCAACGCAAGAAAGGTCAGTGCCCTCCTAACCATACACAAGCACTATGTGTTTGTTGGTAAAGCTCATTTTGCTCTATGAGTTCATCGTGACCTAACGCTAATCCTAAGTGGAATTTTCCTCAAATCGGATTTTCCCATGGATTTCACCAGAAAACACAGATAGGGCAGCCTAGAAAAGTCAGTTCCCTCCTAACCATACCAAAGCACTCCGAGTGTATTGGCAATGTCCATTTTGCTCTATGACTTCATGGTGACCTAACGCTAATCCTAAGTGGAATTTTCGTCAAATAGGATTTTCCCATTTATTTTACCAGGAAACAACGATAGGGCAGCCTAATAAAGTTGGTTCCCTCCTAACCATACAAAAGCACTCTGAGTGTGTTGGAAATGTCCATTTTGCTCTATGAGTTCATGGTGACCTAACCCTAACCCTAAGTGGAATTTTCCTCCTATGGGATTATCCCATGTATTTTACCAGGAAACATAGGTAGCGCAGGCTAGAATGGTCAGTGCCATCCTAACTATACGCAAGAACTCCGAGATTGTTGACGATGTTCATTTTGCTCTACGAGTTCATGGTAACCTAACCCTAACCCTAAGTGGAATTTTCCTCCAATGGGATTTCCCCATGTATTTTACCAGGAAACATAGATAGGGCAGCCTAGAAAACTCAGTTCGCTCCTAACCATACCCAAGCAGTCCGAGTTTGTTGGCGATGTTCATTGTGCTCTATCAGTTCATGGTACCCTAAACCTAACCCTAAGTGGAATTTTCCTCCAATGGGATTTTCCCATGTATTTTACCAGGAAACATAGATAGGGCAGCCTAATAAAATTAGTTCCATCCTAACCATACAAAAGCACTCCGAGTGTGCTGGCAATGTCCATTTTGCTCTGTGAGTTCAACGTGACTTAACCCTAACCATAAGTGGAATTTTCTTCTTATGGGATTTTTCCATGTATTTTACCAGGAAAAATAGACAGGGCAGGCTGGAAATGTCAGTGCCCTCCTAACCGTACCCAAGCCCTACGATTTTTTTGGCAATGTTCATTTTGCTCTATGAGTTCATGGTGCCCTAACCCTAACCCTAAGTGGAATTTTCCTCCAATAGGATTTTCCCATGTATTTTACCAGGAAACATCTATAGGGCAGCCTAACAAAGTTAGTTCCGTCCTAACCATATCAAAGTGTGGTGTCGGCAATGTCCACTTTGCTCGATGAGTTCATGGTGACTAACCCTAACTCTAAGTGGAATTTTCCTCCAATGAGATTTTCCCATGTATTTTACCAGAAAACATATTTAGGACAACCTAGTAAAGTAAGTTCCCTCCTAACCATACCAAATCACTATGAGTTTTTTAGCAATGTCCATTTTGCTCTTTTTGTTCCTGGTGACATAACTCTAACCCTAAGTGGAATTTAGTTCCTATGGGATTTTCCCATGTATATTACCAGGAAACATAGGTAGTGCAAGCTAGAATGGTCAGTGCCCTCCTAACCATAGCCAAGAACTCCGAGATTGTTGGCGATGTCCATTTTTCTCTATGAGTTTATGGTGGCCAAACCCTAACCCTAAGTCAGTGATTCTCAACCTTTCTAATGCCGTGACCCCATAATACAGTTCCCCATGTTGTGGTGACCCCCAAGTGGGTGTGGCCACCAATAAGAGGGAGTAGGACAGCTAGGGAAAAAACTGGTGGACAGCATGGTTTGGTGACCCCCGTGAAATGGTCATTCGACCCCAAATGGGGTCCCGACCCACAGGTTGAGAACCACTGCCCTAAGTGGAATTTGCCTTAAATGGATTTTCCCATGTATTTTACCAGGAAACATAGATAGTGCAAGCTAAATGGTCAGGGCCCTCTTAACTATACCTAAGCACTCCGAGTTTGTTGGTGATGTTCATTTTGCTCTAGGAGTTCATGGTAACCTAACTGTAACCCTAAGTGGAATTTTCCTTCTATGGGATTTTCCCATTTATTTTACCAGGAAACATAGATAGCACAGGCTGGAAAGGTCTGTGCCCTCCCAACCATATCCAACCACTCCGAGTTTGTTTGCGATGTTCATTTTGCTCTTCGAGTTCATGGTAACCTAACCCTAACCCATTCAAGCCTGCGCTGCCTATTTTTCCTGGTAAAATACATGGAAAAATCCCATTTGATGAAAATTCTACTTAGGATTTGGGTTAGGTTACCATAAACTCATAGAGCAAAATGAACATCGCCAACAAACTCAGAATGCTTGGGTATGGTTAGTGGGGCACTTATCTTTCTAGACTGCGCTATCTATGTTTCCTGGTAAAATACATGGGAAAATGCCATTGGAGGAAAATTCCACTTAGGGTTAGGGTTAGGTTACCATGAACTCAAAGAGCAAAATGAACATCACCAACAAACTTGGAGTGCTTGGGTACGGTTAGGAGGGCACTGAATTTTCTAGGCTGCCCTATCTATGTTTCCTGGTGAAATACATAGGAAAATCCCATTGAAGGAAAATTCCACTTAGGGTTAGGATTACTTCACCATGAACTCGTAGAGCAAAATGAACAATGCCAACAAACTCGGAGTGCTTGGGTATGGTTAAGAGGGCTCTCACCTTTTTAGCCTGCGCTATCTATGTTTCCTGGTAAAATACATGGGAAAAAACCATAGGAGGAAAATTCCACTTAGGGTTAGGGTTAGGTCACCATGAACTAATAGAGCAAAATTTACATTGCCAACACACTCGGTGTCCTTTGGTATGGTTAGGAGGGAACTGACTTTTCTAGGATGCCCTATCTATGTTTCCTGGTAAAATACATGGGAAAATCCCATTGGAGGAAAATTCCACTTAGTGTTAGGTTACCATGAACTCAAAGAGCAAAATGAACATCGCCAACAAACTCGGAGTGCTGGGATACGGTTAGGAGTGCACTGACTTTTTTAGGCTGCCCTAAATATGTTTCCTGGTAAAATAAATTGGAAAATCCCATTGGAGGAAAATTCCACTTAGTTTTAAGGTTAGGTTACCATGAACTCGTAGAGCAAAATGAACATCGCCAACAAACTCGCAGAGCTTGGGTATGTTTAGGAGGGCACTGACATTTATAGCCTGCGCTACCTATTTTTCCTGCTAAAATACATGGGAAAATCCCATAGGAGGAAACTTCTACTTAGAGTTAGGGTTAGGTTACCATGAACCCGTAGAGCAAAATGAACATTTCCCAAAAACTGGGAGTGCGTGGGTATGGTTAGGAGGGTACTTACCTTTCTAGCCTGCGCTATCTATATTTCCTGGTAAAATAAATGGGAAAATCCCATAGGAGGAAAATTCTACTTATGGTTAGGGTTAGGTTACCATGAACTCGTAGAGCAAAATGAACATTGCCAACAAACTCGGAGTTCTTGGGTATGGTTAAGAGGGCCCTGACCTTTTTAGCCGGCACTATCAATTTTTCCTGGTAAAATACATTGGAAAATCCAATAGGAGGAAAATTCCACTTAGGGTTAGGGTTAGGTCACCATGAACTAATAGAGCAAAGTGTACATTGCCAACACACTCGGAGTGCTTTGGTATGATTAGGAGGGAACTGATTTTCTTGCTTCCCTATCTATGTTTCCTGGTAAAATACATGGGAAAACCCCATTGGAGGAAAATTCCACTTAGGGTTAGGTTACCATGAACACGTAGAGCAAAATGAACATTGCCAAAAAACTCGGAGTGCTTGGGTATGGTTAGGATGGAACTGATCTTTCTACCCTGCGCTATCTATTTTACCTGGTAAAATACATGGGAAAATCCCATAAAAGGAAAATTCCACTTAGGGTTAGGGTTAGGTTACCATGAACTCGTAGAGCAACATGGACATTGCCAACACACTCGGTGTGCTTTGGTATGGTTTGCAGGGATCTGACTTTTCTAGGCTGCCCTATCTATGTTTCCTGGTAAAATACATGGGAAAATCCTTTTGGAGGAAAATTCCACTTAGCGTTAGGGTTAGGTTACCATGATCTCATAGAGCAGAATGAACATCGCCAACAAACACGGAGTGCTTGGGTACGGTTAGGAGGGCACTGAATTTTCTAGGCTGCCCTATCTATTTTTCCTGGTAAGATAAATGGGAAAATCCAATTGGAGGAAAATTCCACTTAGGGTTATGTTTAGGTTACCATAAACTCATAGAGCAAAATGAACATCGCCAACAAACTCGGAATGCTTGGGTATGGTTAGTAGGGCACTTATCTTTCTAGACTGCGCTATCTATGTTTCCTGGTAAAATACATGGGAAAATGCCATTGGAGAAAATTCCACTTAGGGTTAGGGTTAGGTTACCATGAATTCAAAGAGCAAAATGAACATTGCCAACAAACTCGGAGTGCTTGGGTACGGTTAGGAGGGCACTGACTTTTCTAGGCTGCCCTATCTATGTTTCCAGGTAAAATACATAGGAAAATATCTTTGGAGGAAAATTCCACTTAGGGTTAGAGTTAGGTTACCATGAATTCAAAGAGCAAAATGAACATCGCCAACAAACTCGGAATGCTTGGGTATGGTTAGGAGGGCACTGACCTTTCTAGCCTGCGCTATCTATGTTTCCTGGTAAAATAGATGGGAAAATCCAATAGGAGTGCTTTCGCATGGTTAGGAGGGAATTGACTTTTCTTGGCTGCCCTATCTCTGTTTCCTGGTAAGATACATTGGAAAATCCCATTGGAGGAAAATTCCACTTAGGGTTAGGTTACCATGAACGCGTAGAGCAAAATGGAGATTGCCAACAAACTCAGAGTGCTTGGGTATGGTTAGTGGGGCACTTATCTTTCTAGACTGCGCTATCTATGTTTCCTGGTAATATACATGGGAAAATGCCATTGGAGGAAAATTCCACTTAGGGTTACGGTTAGGTTACCATGAACTAAAAGAGCAAAATGATCATCGACAACAAACTCGGAGTACTTGGGTACGGTTAGGAGGGCACTAAATTTTCTAGGCTGCCCTATCTATGTTTCCTGGTAAAATACATAGGAAAATCACATTGAAGGAAAATTCCACTTAGGGTTAGGATTAGTTCACCATGAACTCGTAGAGCAAAATGAACAATGCCAACAAACTCGGAGTGCTCGGGTATGGTTAAGAGGGCTCTCACCTTTTTAGCCTGTGCTATCTATGTTTCCTGGTAAAATACATCGGAAAAAACCACAGGAGGAAAATTCCACTTAGGGTTAGGGTTAGGTCACCATGAACTAATAGAGCAAAATGGACATTGCCAACAAACTCGGAGTGCTTGGGTATGGTTAGGAGGAAACTGACTTTTCTAGGATGCCCTATCTATGTTTCATGGTAAAATACATGGGAAAATCCCATTGGAGGAAAATTCCACTTAGGGTTAGGGTTAGGTTACCATGAACTCGTACAGCAAAATGAACATCGCCAACAAACTCAGAGTGCTTGGGTATGGTTAGGAGGGCACTGACCTTTCTAGCCTGTGCTATCTATGTTTCCTGGTAAAATACATGGGAAAATCCAATAGGAGTGCTTTCGTAAGGTTAGGATGGAATTGACTTTTCTTGGCTGCCCTATCTATGTTTCAGGTAAGATACATTGGAAGATTCCATTGGAGGAAAATTCCACTTAGGATTAGGTTACCATGAACTCGTAGAGCAAAATGAACATTGCCAACAAACTCGGAGTTCTTGAGTATGGTTAGGATGGCACTGAATTTTCTAGCCTGCCCTATCTACGTTTCCTGGTAAAATACATGGGAAAATCCCTTTGTAGGAAAATTCCACTTAGGGTTAGCGTTAGGTTACCATGAACTCGTAGAGCAAAATGAACATCGCCAACAAACTCGGAGTGCTTGGGTATGGTTAGGAGGGCACTGACCTTTCTAGCCTGTGCTATCTATGTTTCCTGGTAAAATACATGGGAAAATCCAATAGGAGTTCTTTCGTATGGTTAGAAGGGAATTGACTTTTCTTGGCTGCCCTATCTATGTTTCCTGATACGATACATTGGAAAATCCCATTGGAGGAAAATTCCACTTAGGGTTATGTTACCATGAACTCGTAGAGCAAAATGAACATTGCCAACAAACTCGGAGTGCTTCGGTATGGTTAGGATGGCACTGAATTTCCTAGCCTGCCCTATCTATGTTTCCTGGTAAAATACATGGGAAAAACCCATACGAGGAAAATTCCACTTAGGGTTAGGGTTAGGTCACCATGAACTAATAGAGGAAAATGGACATTGCCAATACACTCAGAGTGCTTGGGTATGGTTAACAGGGCACTGAGCTTTCTAGCCTGCGCTATCTATTTTTCCTGGTAAAAAACATGGGGAAATCCCATAGGAGGAAAATTCCACTTAGTGTTAGGTTACCATGAACTCGTAGAGCAAAATGAACAATGCCAACAAACTCGGAGTGCTTGGGTATGGTTTAGAGGGTTCTGACCTTTTTAGCCTGCGCAATCTATGTTTCCTGGTAAAATACATGGGAAAATCTCATAGGAGGAAAATTTGACTTAGGGTTTCTGTTAAGTCACCATAAATTTATAGAGCAAAATGGACATTGCCAACACACTCAGAGTGCTTTGGTATAGTTAGGAGGGAACTAACTTTATTAGGCTTCCCTATCTATCTTTCCTGGTAAAATACATGGTAAAATCCCATTGGAGGAAAATTCCACTTAGGGTTAAGGTTAGGTCACCATGAACTAATAGAGAAAAATGAACATCGCCAACAAACACGGAGTGCTTGGGTACGGTTAGGAGGGCACTGAATTTTCTAGGCTGCCCTATCTATTTTTCCTGGTAAGATAAATGGGAAAATCCAATTGGAGGAAAATTCCACTTAGGATTATGTTTAGGTTACCATAAAGTCATAGAGCAAAATTAACATCGCCAACAAACTCGGAATGCTTGGGTATGGTTAGTAGGGCACTTATCTTTCTAGACTGCGCTATCTATGTTTCCTGGTAAAATACATGGGAAAATGCCATTGGAGGAAAATTCCACTTAGTTTTAAGGTTAGGTTACCATGAACTCGTAGAGCAAAATGAACATCGCCAACAAACTCGCAGTGCTTTGGTATGTTTAGGCGGGCACTGACATTTATAGCCTGCGCTACCTATATTTCCTGGTAAAATACATGGGAGAATCCCATAGGAGGAAAATTCTACTCAGAGTTAGGCTTAGGTTAGCATGAACTCAAAGAGCAAAATGAACATTGCCAACAAACTCGGAGAGCTTGGGTACGGTTAGGAGGGCACTGACTTTTCTAGGCTGCCCTATCTATGTTTCCTGGTAAAATACATAGGAAAATACCTTTGGAGGAAAATTCCACTTAGGGTTATGTTTAGGTTACCATAAACTCATAGAGCAAAATGAACATCGCCAACAAACTCGGAATGCTTGGGTATGGTTAGTAGGGCACTTATCTTTCTAGACTGCGCTATCTATGTTTCCTGGTAAAATACATGGGAAAATGCCATTGGAGAAAATTCCACTTAGGGTTAGGGTTAGGTTACCATGAATTCAAAGAGCAAAATGAACATTGCCAACAAACTCGGAGTGCTTGGGTACGGTTAGGAGGGCACTGACTTTTCTAGGCTGCCCTATCTATGTTTCCTGGTAAAATACATAGGAAAATACCTTTGGAGGAAAATTCCACTTAGGGTTAGAGTTAGGTTACCATGAACTCGTAGAGCAAAATGAACATCGCCAACAAACTCGGAATGCTTGGGTATGGTTAGGAGGGCACTGATCTTTCTAGCCTGTGCTATCTATGTTTCCTGGTAAAATACATGGGAAAATCCAATAGGAGTGCTTTCGTATGGTTAGGAGGGAATTGACTTTTCTTGGCTGCCCTATCTATGTTTCCTGGTAAGATACATTGGAAAATCCCATTGGAGGAAAATTCCACTTAGGGTTAGGTTACCATGAACTCGTAGAGCAAAATGGACATTGCCAACAAACTCAGAGTGCTTGGGTATGGTTAGTGGGGCACTTATCTTTCTAGGCTGCGCTATCTATGTTTCCTGGTAATATAAATGGGAAAATGCCATTGGAGGAAAATTCCACTTAGGGTTAGGGTTAGGTTACCATGAACTCAAAGAGCAAAATGATCATCGACAACAAATTCGGAGTGCTTGGGTACGGTTAGGAGGAAACTGACTTTTCTAGGCTGCCCTATCTATGTTTCCTGGTAAAATACATAGGAAAATACCTTTGGAGGAAAATTCCACTTAGGGTTAGGGTTAGGTTACCATGAACTCAAAGAGCAAAATGAACATTGCCAACAAACTCGGAGTGCTTGGGTACGGTTAGGAGGGCACTGACTTTTCTAGGCTGCCCTATCTATGTTTCCTGGTAAAATACATAGGAAAATACCTTTGGAGGAAAATTCCACTTAGGGTTAGAATTAGGTTACCATGAACTCGTAGAGCAAAATGAACATCGCCAACAAACTCGGAATGCTTGGGTATGGTTAGGAGGGCACTGACCTTTCTAGCCTGTGCTATCTATGTTTCCTGGTAAAATACATGGGAAAATCCAATAGGAGTGCTTTCGTATGGTTAGGAGCTAATTGACTTTTCTTGGCTGCCCTATCTATGTTTCCTGGTAAGATACGTTTGCAAATCACATTGGAGGAAAATTCCACTTAGGGTTAGGTTACCATGAACCCGTAGAGCAAAATGGACATTGCCAACAAACTCGGAGTGCTTGTGTATGGTTAGTAGGGCACTTATCTTTCTAGACTGCGCTATCTATGTTTCCTGGTGAAATACATGGAAAAATGCCATTGGAGGAAAATTCCACTTAGGGTTAGGGTTAGGTTACCATGAACTCAAAGAGCAAAATGAACATTGCCAACAAACTCGGAGTACTTGGGTACGGTTAGGAGGGCACTGACTTTTCTAGGCTGCCCTATGTTTCCTGGTAAAATACATGGGAAAATCCCATTGGAGGAAAATTCCACTTAGTGTTAAGGTTAGGTTACCATGAACTCAAAGAGCAAAATGAACATCGCCAAGAATCTCACAGTGCTTGGGTATGTTTAGGAGGACACTGACATTTCTACCCTGCGCTACCTTTTTTTCCTGGTAAAATACATGGGAAAATCCCATAGGAGGAAAATTCCACTTAGGGATAAGGTTAGGTCACCATGAACTCATAGAGCAAAAGGGACATCGCCAACACACTCGGATGCTTGGGTATGGTTAGGAGAGAACTGATTTTTGTAGGCTTCTCTATCTATATTTCCTGTTAAAATAGATGGGAAAATCCCATAGGAGGAAAATTCCACTTAGGGTTAGGTTTAGGTCTCCATGAACTCCTAGAGCAAAATGGACATAACACACTCAGAGTGCTTGGGTATGGTTAGGAAAGCACGTATATTTCTGTGTTGCGGTATCTATGTTTTCTTGCAAAATATTTGGAAAAATCCCATAAGAGGAAAATTCCACTTAGGGTTAGAGTTAGGTTACCATGAACTCGTAGAGCAAAATGAACATCGCCAACAAACTTGGAATGCTTGGGTATGGATCGGAGGAGACTGCCCTATCTAGCCTGCGCAATCTACATTTCCTGATAAAATACAAGAGAAAATCCCATAGGAGTAAAATTCCACTTAGGTTTAGGGTTAGGTCCCCATAAACTCATAGACCAAAATGGACGTTGCCAATACACTCGGTGTGCTTTGGTATGGTTAGGAGGGATCTGACTTTTCTAGGCTGCCCTATCTATGTTTCCTGGTAAAATACATGGGAAAATCCCTTTGGAGGAAAATTCCACTTAGGGTTAGAGTTAGGTTACCATGAACTCCTAGAGCAAAATGAACATCGCCAACAAACCCGGAGTGCTTGGATATGGTTAAGAGGGCTCTCACCTTTTTAGCCTGCGCTATCTATGTTTCCTTGTAAAATACATGGGAAAAACCCATACGAAGAAAATTCCACTTAGGGTTAGGGTTAGGTCACCATGAACTAATAGAGCAAAATGGACATTGCCAATACACTCGGTGTTCTTTGGTATGGTTAGGAGGGAACAGACTTTTCTAGGCTGCCCTATCTATGTTTCCTGGTAAAATACATGGGAAAATCCCATTGGAGCAACATTCCACTTAATGTTAGAGTTAAGTGACCATAAACTCATAGAGCAAAATGGACATTGCCAACACACTAAGAATGCTTGGGTATGGTTAGGAGCGCACTCACTTTTTTAGGCTGCCCTTTATATGTTTCCTGGTAAAATACATGGGAAAAACCAATAGGAGGAAAATTCCACTTAGGGTTAGGGTTAGGTTACCATGAACTCGTAGAGCAAAATGAACATCGCCAACAAACTCAGAGTGCTTCGGTACGTTTAGCAGGGCACTGAGCTTTCTAGCCTGCGCTATCTATGTTTCCTGGTAAAATACATGGGAAAATCCCATAGGAGGAAAATTCCACTTAGGGTTAGGTTACCATGAAGTCGTAGAGCAAAATGAACAACGCCAACAAACTCGGAGTCCTTGGGTATGGTTAAGAGGGTTCTGACCTTTTTAGCCTGCGCTATCTATGTTTCCTGGTAAAATACATAGGAAGAACTCATAGGAGGAAAATTCCACTTAGGGTGAGGGTTAGGTCACCATGAACTAATAGAGCATAATGGACATTGCCAACACCCTCAGTGTGCTTTGGTATGGTTAGGAGGGCACTGACCTTTCTAGCCTGCGCGATCTATGTTTCCTGGTAAAATATATGGGAAAATCCCATAGGCGGAAAATTTGACTTAGGGTTTCTGTTAAGTCACCATAAATTCATAGAGCAAAATGGACATTGCCAACACACTCAGAGTGCTTTGGTATAGTTAGGATGGAACTAATTTTATTAGGCTGCCCTATCTATATTTCCTGGTAAAATACATGGGAAAATACCATTGGAGGAAAATTCCACTTAGGGTTAGGGTTACGTCACCATGAACTCATAGAGCAAAATGGAGATTGCCAAGAAACTCGGAGTGCTTTGGTATGTTTAGCAGGGCACTGACTTTTATAGCCTGCGCTCCCTATTTTTCCTGGTAAAATATATGGAAAATCCATGGAAGGCAAATTCCACTTAGGGTTAGGGTTTGGTCACCATAAACTATATAGAGCAAATAGACATCGCCAATACAATCGGAGTGCTTGGGTATGGTGAGTAGGGCACTGACTTTTCTAGGCTGCCCTATCTATGTTTCCTGGTAAAATACATGGGAAAATCCCATTGGAGGAAGATTCCACTTAGGGTTAGGGTTAGGTCACCATGAACTAATAGAGCAAAATGGACATTGCCAATACACTCGGTGTGCTTTGGTATGGTTAGGAGGGAACTGACTTTTCTAGGCTGCCCTATATATGTTTCCTGGTAAAATACATGGGAAAATCCCATTGGAGCAACATTCCACTTAATGTTAGAGTTAGGTGACCATAAACTCATAGAGCAAAATGGACATCGCCAACACACTAAGAATACTTGGGTATGGTTAGGAGCGCACTGACTTTTTTAGGCTTCCCTATATATGTTTCCTGGCAAAATAAATGGGAAAAATCTATTGGAGGAAAATTCCACTTAGGGTTAGGGTTTGGTTACCATGAACTCAAAGAGCAAAATGAACATCGCCAACAAACTCGGAATTCTTGGGTATGCTTAGGAGGGCACGTATATTTCTACGTTGCCCTATCTATGTTTCCTAGAAAAATATATGGAAAAATCCCATAGGAGGAAAATTCCACTTAGGGTTACGTCACCATGAACTAATAGAGCAAAATGGACATTGCCAACACACTCGGAATGCTTTGGTATGGTTAGGAGGGAACTGACTTTTCTTGGCTTCCCTATCTATATTTCCTGGTAAAATACATGGGAAAATCCCATTGGAGCAAATTATGTTAGTGTTAATGTTAGTGTTAGGTGACCATAAACTCATAGAGCAAAATGGACATCGCCAACATAGTCGGAGTGCTTCGGTATGGTTAGGAGGGCACTGACTTTTCTAGGCTGCTCTATGTTTCCTGGTAAAATACATGGGAAAATCCCATTGGAGCAACATTCCACTTAATGTTAGAGTTAAGTGACCATAAACTCATAGAGCAAAATGGACATCGCCAACACACTAAGAATGCTTGGGTATGGTTAGGAGCTAACTGACTTTTTTAGGCTTCTCTATCTATATTTCCTGTTAAAATAGATGGGAAAATCCCATAGGAGGAAAATTCCACTTAGGGTTAGGGTTAGGTCACCATGAACTAATAGAGCAAAATGGACATCCCCAACACACTCGGAGTGCTTGGGTGTGGTAAGCAGGAAAATGACTTTTCAGGGCGGCCCGATCTATTTTTTATGGTGAAATAAATGGGAAAATCCCATTTGAGGAAAATTCCACTTAGGGATAGGGTTAGGTTACCATGAAATCATAGAGGAAAACGAACATCGCCAACAAACTCGGAGTGCTTGGGTATGGTTAGGAGGGCACTGACCTTTCTAGCCTGCGCGATCTTTGTTTCCTGGTAAAATACATGGGAAAATCCCATAGGAAGAAAATTTGAATTAGGGTTTCTGTTAAGTCAACATAAATTCATAGAGCAAAATGGACATCACCAACACACTGATAGTCCTTGGGTATGGTTAGGAGGGCACTGACTTTTCTAGGCTGCCCTATCTATTTTTCCTGGTAAAATACATGGGAAAATCCCATGGAGGAGAATTCCACTTAGGGTTAGGGTTAGGTTACCATGAACTCATAGACCAAAATGGACATCACCAACACACTTATAGTCCTTGGGTATGGTTAGGAGGGCACTGGCCTTTCTGGCCTGACCTATCTATGTTTCCTGGTAAAATACATGGGAAAATCCCATAGGAGGAAAATTTTACTTAGGGCTTGTGTTAGGTCACCATAAACTCATAGACCAAAATGGACATCACCAACACACTGATAGTCCTTGGGTATGGTTAGCAGGGCACTGACTTTTCTAGGCTGCCCTATCTATTTTTCCTGGTAAAATACATGGGAAATCCCCATAGGAGGAAAATTCTACTTAGGGTTAGGGTTAGGTCACTATGAACTAATAGAGCAAAATGGACATTGCCAAAACACTCGGAGTGCTTTGGTATGGTTAGGAGGAAACTGACTTTTTTGGCTGCCCTATCTATATTTCATGATAAAATACATGGGAAAATCCCTTTGGAGCAAAATTCCACTTAATGTTAGTGTCAGGTGACTATAAACTCATAGAGCAAAATGGAAATCGCCAACACAGTCGGAGTGCTTGAGTATGGTTAGGAAGGCACTGACTTTTCTAGGCTGCCCTATGTTTGCTTTTAAAATACATGGGAAAATCCCATTGGAGGAAAATTCCACTTAGGGTTAGGATTAGGTTACCATGAACTCGTAGAGCAAAATGAACATCACCAACAAACTCGGAGTGCTTGGGTATGGTTAGGAGGGCACTGTCTTTTCTAGGCTGCCCTATCTATATTTTCTGGTGAAATACATGGGAAAATCCCATAGGAGTAAAACTCCACTTAGGGATATGGTTAGGTCACTATGAACTCATAGAGCAAAATCGACATCACCAACACACTCGGATGCTTGGGTATGGTAAGGAGGGAAGTGACTTTTCTAAGAATGCTCTATCTATGTTTCCTGGTAAAATACATGGGAAAATCCCATAGGAGCAAAATTCCACTTATGGTTAGGTTTAGGTCTCCATAAAGTCCTAGAGCAAAATGGACATAACACACTCAGAGTGCTTGGGTATGGTTGGGAAAGCACGTATATTTCTATATTGCCGCATCTATGTTTCCTTGCAAAATACTTGGAAAAATCCCATAGGGGGAAAATTCCACTTAGGGTTAGGCGTAGGTCACCATGAGCTCATAGAGCGAGATGGACATGCCAACACATTCAGAGTGCTTGGGTATGGTTTGGAGGGCACTGACCTTTCTAGCCTGCGCTATCTATGTTTCCTTTTAAAATACATGGGAAAATCTCATAAGAGGAAAATTCAACTAAGGGTTATGATTAGGTCACCATGAATTCATAGAGCAAAATGGACATTCCCAACACACTCGGAGTGCTTGTGTGTGGTAAGCAGGAAAATGACTTTTCAAGGCTGCCCGATCTATTTTTTATGGTGAAATAAATGGGAAAATCCCATTTGAGGAAAATTCCACTTAGGGATAGGGTTAGGTTACCATGAAATCGTAGAGGAAAACGAACATCGCCAACAAACTCAGAGTTCTTGGGTATGTTTAGGAGGGCAGTGACAGTTCTAGCCTGTGCTATCTTTGTTTCCTTTTGAAATATATGATAAAATCCCGTAGGAGGAAAATTCCACTTAGGGTTAGGGTTAGGTCACCATGAACTCATAGAGCAAAATGGACATTGCCAACAAACTCGGAGTGCTTTGGTATGGTTATGAGGGCACTCACCTTTCTAGCCTGCGCTATCTATGTGTCCGGATAAAATACATGGGAAAATCCCATAGGAGGAAAATTCCACTTAGGGTTAGGGTTAGGTCCGCATAAACCCATAGAAAAAAATGGACATCACCAACACACTCAGAGTGCCTGGTTATGGTTAGGAGGGCACTGATATTTCCAGCTTACCCTGTCTATTTTTCCTGGTAAAATACATGGAAAAATCCCATAAGAGGAAAATTGCACTTAGGGTTAGGTCACCATGAACTCACAGAGCAAAATAGACATTGCCAACACACTCAGAGTGCTTTGGTATGGTTAGGATGGAACTAATTTTATTAGACTGCCCTATCTATGTTTCCAGGTAAAATACATGGGAAAATTCCATTGGAGGAAAATTCCATTTAGGGCAGTGGTTCTCAACCTGTGGGTCGGGACCCCATTTGGGGTCAAATGACCATTTCACGGGGGTCACCAAACCAATTTTCCTCCTATGGGATTTTATCATATATTTCAAAAGGAAACAAAGGTAGCACAGGGTAGAACTGTCACTACCCTCCTAAAAATACCGAAGAACTGCGATTTTGTTGGTGATGTTCATTTTGTTATACGAGTTCATGGTAACCTAACCCTAACCCTAAGTGGAATTTTCCTCAAATGGGATTTTTCCATGTATTTTACCATAAAACATAGATAGGGCAGCCTTGAAAAGTCATTTCCCTCCTAACCACACCCAAACACTCCGAGGGTGTTGGCGATGTCCATTTTGTTGAATGAATTCATGGTGAGCTAACCCTAGCCCTAAGTGGAATTTTCCTCCAATGGGATTTTCCCATGTATTTTACCAGGAAACATAGATAGGGCAGCCTAATAAAATTAGTTCCATCCTAACCATTCCAAAGCACTCCAAGTGTGTTGGCAATGTCCATTTTGCTCTATGAGTTCATGATGACCTAAACTTATCCCTAAGTGGAATTTTCCTCCTATAGGATTTTCCCATGTATTTTACCAGGAATATAAATAGGGCAGCCTAATAAAGTTAGTTCCCTCCAAACTATTCCAAAGCACTCCGAGTGTGTTGGCAATGTCCATTTTGTTCTGTGAGTTCATCGTGGCCTAACCCTAACCCTAAGTGCAATTTTCCTCTTATGGGATTTTCCCATCTATTTTACCAGGAAACATAGATAGGGCAGAAAAAAACGTCAGTGCCCTCCTAACCAAACCCAAGCACTACGATTTTGTTGGCGATGTCCATTTTTCTCTATGAGTTCATGGTAACCTAACTCTAACCCTAAGTGGAATTTTCGTCAAATGGGATTTTCCCATGTATTTTACCAGGAAACATAGATAGGGCAGCCTAATAAAGTTAGTTCCCTCCTAACCATACAATAGCACTCCGAGTGTGTTGGCAATGTCCATTTTGCTCTATGAGTTCATGGTGACCTAACCCTAACCCTAAATGTAACTTTCCTCCTATGTAATTTTCCCTTGTATTTTAGCAGGAAACATAGATAGAGGAGCCTAGAAAGTCACTGCCCTCCTAACCATACCAAAGCATTCCGAATTTGTTTGCAATGTCCATTTTGTTCTATGAGTTCATGGTGACCTATCCATAACCCTAAAAGGAATTTTCCTCCTATGGGATTTTATCATATATTTCAAAAGGAAACAAAGGTAGCACAGGCTAGAACTGTCAGTGCCCTACTAAACATACCGAAGCACTCCGAGTTTCTTGGTGATGTTCATTTTGTTATACGAGTTCATCGTAACCTAACCCTAACCCTAAGTGGAATTTTCCTCAAATGGGTTTTTTCCATGTATTTTACCATAAAACATAGATAGGGCAGCCTAGAAAAGTCAATTCCCTCCTAACTATACCCAAGTATCTGAGTGTTTTGGAGATGTCCCTTTTGCTCTATGAATTCATGATGACCTAACCTTATACCTAAGTGGAACATTCCTCCTATGGGATTTTCCCTTGTATTTTACTAGGAAAAATAGGTAGCTCAGTCTAGAAAGGTAAGTGCCCTCCTAAACATACCCAAGCACTACGAGTTTGTTGGCAATGTCCATTTTGCTCTATGACTTCATGGTAACCTAACCCTAACCCTAAGTGGAATTTTCTTCCAATGGGATTTTCCCATATGTTTTACCAGGAAATATAAATCGGGCAGCATAATAAAGTTATTTCCTCCTAACCATACCAAAGCACTCTGAGTGTGTTGGCAATGTACATTTTGCTCGATGAGTTTATGGTGACCAAACCCTAACCCTAAGTGTAATTTGCCTTCAATGGATTTTCCCATATATTTTACCAGGAAAAAAGTAGCGCAGGCTAGAAAGGTCAGTGCCCTCCTACACATACCCAAGCACTCCCAGTTTGTTGGATATGTGGAATTTTCGTCAAATGGGATTTTCCCATGTATTTCACCAGAAAACATAGATAGGGCAGCCTAATAACATTAGTTCCAATGTCCATTTTGCTCTGTGAGTTCATCGTGACCTAACCCTATCCATAAGTGGAATTTTCCTCTTATGGGATTTTCCCATGTATTTTACCAGGAAAATGTCAGTGCCTTCCTAACCGTACCCAAGCACTACGATTTTTTTTTGCAATGTTCATTTTGCTCTATGAGTTCATGGTGCCCTAACGCTAACCCTAAGTGGACTTTACCTTCAATGGATTTTCCCATATAGTTTACCAGGAAAAAAAGGTAGCGCAGGCTAGAAAGGTCAGTGCCCTCCTAAACATACCCAAGCACTCCCAGTTTGTTGGATATGTTCATTTTGCTCTACGATTTCATGGTAACCTAACCCGAACCCTAAGTGGAATTTTCCTCAAATGGGATTTTCCCATATATTTCACTAGAAAACAAGATAGGGCAGCCTAGAAAAGTCAGTTTCCTCCTAATCATACCAAAGCACTCCGAGTGTGTTGGTGATGTCCCTTTTGCTCTATGAGTTCATAGTGACCTAACCCTAACCCTAAGTGGAATTTTCCTCCAATGGGTTTTTTCCATGTATTTTTCCAGGAAACATAGATAGGGCAGCCTAATAAAATTGGTTCCATTCTAACGATACCAAAGCACTCCAAGTGTTTTGGCAATGTCCATTTTGCTCTGCGAGTTCATCGTGACCTAATCCTAACCATAAGTGGAATTTTCCTCTTATGCGATTTTCCCATTTATTTTACCAGGAAACATAGATAGGGCAGCCTAGAAAACACGGTTCGCTCCTAATCATACCCAAGCAGTCCGAGTTTGTTGGCGATGTTCATTTTGCTCTACGTGTTCATGGTAACCTAACCCACATCCTAAGTGAAATTTTCATCAAATGGGATTTTTCCATGTATTTTACCAGGAAACATAGACAGGGCAAGATGGAAATTTCAGTGCCCTCCTAACCGTACCCAAGCACGACACGTTTGTTGGAAATGTTCATTTTGCTCTATGAGTTCATGGTGCCCTAAACCTAACCCTAACTGGAATTTTCCTCCAATGGGATTTTCCCATGTATTTTACCAGAAAACACAGATAGGGCAGCCTAGAAAATTCAGTGCCCTCCTAACCATACCCAAGCACTCTGAGTATGTTGGCGATGTCCATTTTGCTCTATGAGTTTATGGTGACCAAACCCTAACCCTAACTGGAAATTGCCTTCAATAGATTTTCCCATGTATTTTACCAGGAAAAATAGGCAGCGCAGGCTAGAAAGGTCAGTGCCCTACTAAACATAGCCAACCTAACCCTAATCCTAAGTGGAATTTAGTTCCTATGAGATTATCCCATGTATTTTACCAGAAAACATAGATAGGACAGCATAGAAAAATCAGCTCTCTCCTCACCATACCAAACCACTCCGAGTGTGTTGGCAATGTCCATTGTGCTCTTCGAGTTCATGGTGACTTAACCCTAAGTGGAATTTTGTTCCACTGGGATTTTCCCATGTATTTTAACAGGAAACATATATAGGGCTGCCTAATAAAGATAGTTCCATCCTAACCATACCAAAGCACTCGGACTTTGTTGGCAATGTCCATTTTGCTCTATAAATTCATGGTGACCTAAACCTAACCCTAAGTGGAATTTTTCTCCTATGGGATTATCCCATGTATTTTACCAGGAAACATAAGTAGCGCAGGCTAGAATGGTCAGTGCCCTCCTAACCATACGCAAGAACTCCGAGATTTTTGGCGATGTTCATTTTGCTCTATGAGTTCATGGTAACCTAACCCTAACCCTAAGTGGAATTTTCCTCCAATGGGATTTCCCCATGTATTTTACCAGGAAACATAATAGGGCAGCCTAGAAAACTCAGTTCCCTCCTAACAATACCCAAGCAGTCTGAGTTTGTTGTCAATGTTCATTTTGCTCTATGAGTTCATGGTAACCTAACCCAAATCCTAAGTGGAATTTTCATCAAATGGGATTTTTCCCTGTATTTTACCTGAAAACATAGATAGGGCAGGCCAGAAAGGTAAGTGCCCTCCTAACCATACCCAAGGACTATAAGTGTGATGGTGATGTCCATTTTGCTCTATGAGTTTATGGTGACCAAACCCTAACACTAAGTGTAATTTGCCTTCAATGGATTTTCCCATGTATTTTAACAGGAAAAATAGGTAGCGCAGGCTAGAAAGGTCAGTGCGCTACTAAACATACCCAAGCACTCCCAGTTTGTTGGCGATGTTCATTTTGCTCTACGAGTTCATGGTAACCTAACCCTAACCCTAAGTGGAATTTTCCTCAAATGGGATTATCCCATGTATTTTACCAGGAAAAATAGATAGGGCAAGCTGGAAATGTCAGTGCTCTCCTAACCGTACCCATGCACTATGATTTTTTTTTTGCCAATGTTCATTTTGCTCTATGAGTTCATGGTAACCTAACCCAAATCCTAAGTGGAATTTGACTCCAATGGGATTTTCCCATGTATTTTACCAGGAAACATAGATAGGGAAGCCTAATAAAGTCAGTTCCCTCCTAACTATACCAAAGCACTCTGAGTTTCTTGGAAATCTCCATTTTGCTCTATGAGTTCATGGTGACCTAACCCTAACCCTAAGTGGAGTTTTCCTCCAATGGGATTTTCCCATGTATTTTACCAGGAAACATAGGTAGCGCAAGCTAAAAACGTCAGGGCCCTCATAACTATACCCAAGCACTCCGAATTTGTTGGTGATGTTCATTTTGCTCTACGGGTTCATGGTAACCTAACCCTAACCCTAAATTGAGTTTTCTTCAAATGGGATTTTTCCATGGATTTTACCAGAAAATATAGATAGGACAGCCTAAAAAAGTAAGTTACCTCCTAACCATACCAAATCACTACGATTGTTTTAGCAATGTCCATTTTGCTCTTTGAGTTCATGGTGAGCTAACCCTAACCCTAATTGGAATTTTCTTCCTATGGGATTACCCCATGTATTTTACCAGGAAACATATGTAGCGCAAGCTAGAATGGTCAGTGCCCTCCTAACCATACCCAAGAACTCGAGATTGTTGGTGATGTCCATTTTGCTCTCCTAACCGTACCCATGCACTATGATTTTTTTTTGCCAATGTTCATTTTGCTCTATGAGTTTATGGTAACCTAACCCAAATCCTACGTCGAATTTTCATCAAATGGGATTTTTACATGCAGTTTACCAGGAAACATCGATAGGGCAGCCTACCAAAGTTAGTTCCGTCCTAACCATACCAAAGCACTCTGAGTGTATTGGCAATGTCCACTTTGCTCTATGAGTTCATGGTGACCAAACCCTAACCCTAAGTGAAATTTTCCTTCAATGGATTTTCCCATGTATTTTACCAGGAAAAATAGGTAGCGCAAGCTAAAAAGGTCAGGGCCCTCATAACTATACCCAAGCACTCCGAGTTTGTTGGCGATGTTCATTTTGCTGTACGGGTTCATGGTAACCTAACCCTAACCCTAAGTTGAATTTTCTTCAAATGGGATTTTTCTATGTATTTTACCTGGAAACATATATAGGGCAGCCTAGAAAAGTCAGTGCCCTCCTAACCATACCCAAGCACTATGAGTTTGTTTGCGACGTTCATTTTGCTCTTTGAGTTCATGGTAACCTAACCGTAACCCTAAGTTGAATTTTCCTCCAATGGGATTTTCCCATGTATTTTACCAGGAAACATATGTAGCGCAAGCTAGAATGGTCAGTGCCCTCCTAACCATACCCAAGAACTCGAGATTGTTGGTGATGTCCATTTTGCTCTTTGACTTTATTGTGACCAAACCCTAACCCTAAGTGCAATTTGCCTTCAATGGATTTTCCCATGAATTTTACCAGGAAAAATAGGCAGCAAAGGCTAGAATGGTCAGTGCCCGCCTAAACACACCCAAGCACTCCCAGTTTGTTGGCGATGTTCATTTTGGTCTACGAGTTCATGATAAACTAACCCTAACACTAAGTTGAATTTTCCTCAAATGGGATTTTCCCATGTATTTTACCAGAAAACATAGATAGGAAAGCCTAAAAAGTAATTTCCCTCCTAACCATACCAAATCACTATGAGTGTTTTAGCAATGTCCATTTTGCTCATTGAGTTCATGGTGACCTAACTCTAACCCTAAGTGGAATTTTCCTCCACTAGGATTTTCCCATGTATTTTACCAGGAAACATCGATAGGGCATCCTAACAACGTTAGTTCCATCCTAACAATACCAAAGCACTCCTAGTGTGTTGGCAAAGTCAACTTTTCTCTATGAGTTCATGGTGACCTAACCCTAATCCTAAGTGGAATTTTCCTCCCATGGGTTTTTCCCATATATTTTACCAGGAAATATAGATAGGGCAGCCTAGAAAAGTCAATGCCCTCCTAACCATACCCAAGCACTCCGAGTGTGTTGGCGATGTCCATTTTGCTCTATGAGTTTATGGTGACCAAACCCTAACCCTACCTGGAATTTTCCTTCAATGGATTTTCCCATGTATTTTACCAGGAAAAATAGGTAGCGCAAGCTAAAAAGGTCAGGGCCCTCATAACTATACCCAAGCACTCCGAGTTTGTTGGCGGTGTTCATTTTGCTCTACGAGTTCATTGTAATCTAACCCTAACCCTAAGTGGAATTTTCCTCCTATGGGATTATCCCATGTATTTTACAAGAAACATAAGTAGCGCCGGCTAGAATGGTCAGTGCCCTCCTAACCATACGCAAGAACTCCGAGATTGTTGGCGATGTTCATTTTCTCTGTGAGTTCATGGTAACCTTAACCCTAAGTGGAATTTTCCTCAAATGGGATTTTCCCATGTATTTTACCAGAAAACATAGATAGGACAGCCTAGAAAAGTAAGTTCCCTCCTAACCATACCAAATCACTACGAGTGTTTTAGCAATGTCCATTTTCCTCTTTGAGTTCATGGTGACCTAACTCTAACCCTAAGTGGAATTTAGTTCCTATGGGATTATCCCATGTATTTTACCAGAAAACATAGATAGGACAGCCTAGAAAATTCAGCTCCCTCCTCACCATACCAAAGCACTCCGAGTGTGTTGGCAATGTCCATTGTGCTCTTTGAGTTCATCGTGACTTAACCCTAACCCTAAGTGGAATTTTGTTCCACTGGGATTTTCCATGTATTTTAACAGGAAACATATATAGGGCAGCCTAGAAAAATCAGCTCCCTCCTCACCATACCAAAGCACTCCGAGTCTCTTGGCAATGTCCATTTTGCTCTGTGAGTTCATCATGACCAACCCTAACCCGAAGTGGAATTTTCCTCCTATGGGATTTTTTCATGTATTTTACCAAGAAACATAGACAGGGCAAGCTGGAAATGTCAGTGCCCTCCTAACCGTATCCAAGCACTACGAGTTTGTTGGGAATGTTCATTTTGCTCTTTGAGTTCATGGTGACCTAACCCTAACCCTAAGTGGAATTTTCCTCCAATGGGATTTCACCATGTATTTTACCATGAAACATAGATAGGGCAGCCTAGAAAACTCAGTTCGCTCCTAACAATACCGAAGCACTCCGGGTTTCTTGGAAATCTCCATTTTCCTCTACAGGTTCATGGTAACCTAACCCACATCCTAAGTGGAATTTTCATCAAATGGGATTTTTCCATGTATTTTACCAGGAAACATAGACAGGGCAGGCTGGAAATGTCACTGCCCTCCTAACCGTACCCAAGACTACGATTTTTTTGGCAATGTTCATTTTGCTCTATGGGTTCATGGTGCCCTAACCCTAACTCTAAGTGGAATTTTCCTCCAATGGGATTTTCCCATGTATTTTACCAGGAAACATATATAGGGCAGCCTAGAAAAATCAGTGCCCTCCCAACCATACCCAAGCACTCCGAGTGTGTTGGCAATGTCCATTTTTCTCTATGGGTTTATGGTGACCATACCCTAACCCTAAGTGGAATATAGCTCCAATGGGATTTTCCCATGTATTTTACCAATAAACAAAGATAGGGCAGCCTAACAAAGTTAGTTCCATCCTAACCATACCAAAGCACTCCGAGTGTGTCGGCGATGTCCATTTTGCTCTATGAGTTTATGGTGACCAAACCCTAACCCTAAGGGCAATTTGCCTTCAATGGATTTTCCCATGTATTTTACCAGGAAACATAGGTAGCGCAAGCTAAAAAGGTCAGGGCCCTCATAACTATACCCAAGCACTCCAAATTTGTTGGTGATGTTCATTTTGCTCTACGGGTTCATGGTAACCTAACCCTAACCCTAAATGGAGTTTTCTTCAAATGGGATTTTTCCATGGATTTTACCAGAAAATATAGATAGGACAGCCTAGAAAAATCAGCTCCAACCTAACCATACCAAAGAACTCCGAGTTTGTTGGCAATGTCCATTTTGCTCTATAAGTTCATGGTGACCTAACCCTAAACCTAAGTGGAATGTTTCCTCCTATGGGATTATCCCATGTATTTTACTAGGAAACATAAGTAGCGCCGGCTAGAATGGTCAGTGCCCTCCGAACCATCCGCAAGAACTCCGAGATTGTTGGCGATGTTCATTTTGCTCTACGAGTTCATGGTAACCTAACCCAAATCCTAAGTGGAATTTTCATCAAATGGGATTTTTCCATCTATTTTACTAGGAAACATAGATAGGGCAGCCTAATCAAGTTACTTCCCTCCTAACCATACCAAAGCACTCCGAGTCTCTTGGCAATGTCCATTTTGCTCTATAAGTTCATGGTGACCTAACCCTAAACCTAAGTGGAATTTTCCTCCTATGGGATTATCCCATGTATTATACCAGGAAACATAAGTAGCGCCGGCTAGAATAGTCAGTGCCCTCCTAACCATACGTAAGAACTCCGAGATTGTTGGCGATGTTCATTTTGCTCTGCGACTTCATGGTAACCTTAACCCTAAGTGGAATATTCCTCCAATGGGATTTTCCAATGTATTTTACCAGGAAACATAGATACGGCAGCCTAATCAAGTTACTTCCCTCCTAACCATACCAAAGCACTCCGAGTCTCTTGGCAATGTCCATTTTGCTCTATAAGTTCATGGTGACCTAACCCTAAACCTAAGTGGAATTTTCCTTCAATGGGACTTTCCCATGTATTTTACCAGGAAACATAGGTAGCACAAGCTAGAATGGTCAGTGCCTTCCTAACCATACATAAGAACTCCGAGATTCTTGGCGATGTCCATTTTGCTCTATGAGTTTATTGTGATCAAACCCTAACATGAAGTGGAATTTGCCTTCAATGGATTTTCCCATGTATTTTACCAGGAAAAATAGGCAGGGCAGCCTAGAAAGGTCAGTGCCCTCCTAAACATACCCAAGCACTCCCAGTTTGTTTGTGATGTTCATTTTGCTCTACGAGTTCATGATAACCTAACCCTAACACTAAGTGGAATTTTCCTCAAATGGGATTTTCCCATATATTTTACCAGAAAACATAGTTAGGACAGCCTAGAAAAGTAAGTTCCCTCCTAACCATACCAAATCACTACGAGAGTTTTAGCAATGTCCATTTTGCTCTTTGAGTTCATGGTGACCTAACCCAAATCCTAAGTGGAATTATCTTCCTAAGGGATTATCTCATGTATTTTGCCAGAAAATATAGATAGGACAGCCTAGAAAAATCAGCTGCCCCCTAACCATACCAAAGCACTCCGAGTGTGTTGGCAATGTCCATTTTGCTCTGTGAGTTCATGGTGACCTAACCCTAACCCTAAGTGGCATTTTCCAATGGGATTTTCCCATGTAATTTACCAGGAAACATAGATAGGGCAAGCTGGAAATGTCAGTGCCGTCCTAGCCGTACCCAAGCACTACGATTTTTTTTTTTTGCCAATGTTCATTTTGCTCTATCAGTTCATGGTAACCTAACCCAAATCCTAAGTAGAATTTTCATCAAATGGGATTTTTCCATGTATTTTACCAAGAGAAATAGACAGCGCTGACTAGAATGGTCAGTGCCCTCCTAAACCTACCCACGCACTCCCAGTTTGTTGGCGATGTTCATTTTGGTCTACGAGTTCATGATAAACTAACCCTAACACTAAGTGGAATTTGCCTTCAATGGATTTTCCCATATATTTTACCAGGAAAAATAGGTAGCGCAGGCTAGAAAGATCAATGCCCTGCTAAACATACCGAAGCACTCCGGGTTTCTTGGAAATCTCCATTTTGCTCTATGAGTTCATGGTGACCTAACCCTAACCCTAAGTGGCATTTTCCTCCAATGGGATTTTCCCATGTATTTTACCAGGAAACATAGAACGGGCAAGCTGGAAATGTCAGTGCCCTCCTAACAGTACCCAAGCACTACGATTTTTTTGGCAATGTTCATTTTGCTCTTTGAGTTCATGGTGACCTAACTCTAACCCTAAGTGGAATTTAGTTCCTATGAGATTATACCATGTATTTTAACAGGAAACATAGATAGGGAAGCCTAGAAAGGTCAGTGCCCTCCTAACCATACCCAAGCCTCCGAGTGTGTTGGTGATGTCCATTTTGCTCTATGAGTTTATGGTGACTAACCCTAACTCTAAGTGGAATTTTCCTCCAATGGGATTTTCCCATGTATTTTACCAGGAAACATAGATAGGGCAAGCTGGAAATGTCAGTGCCCTCCTAACCGTACCCAAGCACTACGATTTTTTTTTGCCAATGTTCATTTTGCTCTATGAGTTCATGGTAACCTAACCCAAATCCTAAGTAGAATTTTCATCAAATGGGATTTTTCCATGTATTTTACCAAGAAAAATAGACAGCGCAGGCTAGAATGGTCAGTGCCCTCCTAAACATACCCACGCACTCCCAGTTTGTTTGCGATGTTCATTTTGGTCTACGAGTTCATGAAAAACTAACCCTAACACTAAGTGGAATTTGCTTTCAATGGATTTTCCCATATATTTTACCAGGAAAAATAGGTAGCGCAGGATAGAATGGTCAGTGCCCTCCTAACAGTACCCAAGCACTACGATTTTTTTGGCAATGTTCATTTTGCTCTATGAGTTCATGGTGCCCTAACCCTAACCCAAAGTTGAATTTTCCTCAAATGGGATTTTCCCATGTATTTTACCAGAAAACATAGATAGGACAGCCTAGAAAAGTAAGTTCCCTCCTAACCATACCAAATGACTATGAGTGTTTTAGCAATGTCCATTTTGCTCTTTGAGTTCATGGTGACCTAACTCTAACCCTAAGAGGAATTTTGTTCCTATGGGATTATCCCATGTATTTTACCAGAAAACATAGATAGGACAGCCTAGAAAAATCAGCTCCCTCCTAACCATACCAAAGCACTCCGAGTTTGTTGGCAATGTCAATTTTGCTCTATAAATTCATGGTGACCTAACCCTAACCCTAAGTGGAATTTTCCTCCTATGGGATTATCCCATGTATTTTACCAGGAAACATAAGTAGCGCAGGCTAGGATGGTCAGTGCCCTCCTAACCATACGCAAGAACTCCGAGATTGTTGGCAATGTACATTTTGCTCTATGGGTTCATGGTAACCTAACCCTAACCCTAAGTGGAATTTTCCTCCAATGTGATTTTTCCCTGTATTTTACCAGGAAACATAGATAGGGCAGCCTAGAAAACTCAGTTCCCTCCTAAATATACCCAAGCAGTCTGAGTTTGTTGTCAATGTTCATTTTGCTCTACGAGTTCATGGTAACCTAACCCAAATCCAAGTGGAATTTTCATCAAATGGGATTTTTCGCTGTATTTTACCAGGAAACATATATAGGGCAGCCTAGAAAAGTCAGTGCCCTACTCACCATACCCAAGCACTCCGATTGTGTTAGCGATGTCTATTTGCTCTATATAGTTTATGGTGACCAAACCCTAACCCTAAGTGGAATTTGCCTTCCATGGATTTTCCCATATATTTTACCAGGAAAAATAGGTAGCGCAGGCTAGAAAAGTCAGTGCCCTACTAAACATACCAAAGAACTCCGAGTTTCTTGGCAATCTCCATTTTGCTCTATGAGTTCATGGTGACGTAACCCTAACCCGAAGTGGCATTTTCCTCCAATGGGATTTTCCCATGTATTTTACCAGGAAATATAGATAGGGCAGCCTAATAAAATTAGTTCCATCCTAACCATATCAAAGCACTCCGAGTGTATTGGCAATGTCCATTTTGCTCTGTGAGTTCATGGTAACCTAACCCAACCCAAATCCTAAGCGGAATTTTCATCAAGTGGGATTTTTCCATGTATTTTACCAGGAAACATAGACACGGCAGGCTGGAAATGTCACTGCCCTCCTAACCGTACCAAAGACTACGATTTTTTTGGCAATGTTCATTTTGCTCTATGAGTTCATGGTGCCCTAACCCTAACTCTAAGTGGAATTTTCCTCCAATAGGATTTTCCCATGTATTTTACCAGGAAACATCGATAGGGCAGCCTAACAAAGTTAGTTCCGTCCTAACCATACCAAAGCACTCCGAGTGTGTCGGCAATGTCCACTTTGTTCGATGAGTTCATGGTGACTAACCCTAACTCTAAGTGGAATTTTCCTCCAATGGGATTTTCCCATGTATTTTACCAGGAAACATATATAGGGCAGCCTAGAAAAATCAGTGCCCTCCCAACCATACCCAAGCACTCCGAGGGTGTTGGCAATGTCCATTTTGCTCTATGAGTTTATGGTGACCAAACCCTAACCCTACCTGGAATTTGCCTTCAATAGATTTTCCCATGTATTTTACCAGGAAACATAGGTAGCGCAGGATAGAAAGGTCAGTGCCCTCCTAAACATATCCAAGCACTCACAGTTTGTTGGCAATGTTCATTTTGCTCTACGAGTTCATTGTAATCTAACCCTAACCCTAAGTGGAATTTTCCTCAAATGGGATTTTCCCATGTATTTTACCAGAAAACATAGATAGGACAGCCTAGAAAAGTAAGTTCCCTCCTAACCATACCAAATCACTACGAGTGTTTTAGCAATGTCCATTTTCCTCTTTGAGTTCATGGTGACCTAACTCTAACCCTAAGTGGAATTTAGTTCCTATGGGATTATCCCATGTATTTTACCAGAAAACATAGATAGGACAGCCTAGAAAATTCAGCTCCCTCCTCACCATACCAAAGCACTCCGAGTGTGTTGGCAATGTCCATTGTGCTCTTTGAGTTCATCGTGACTTAACCCTAACCCTAAGTGGAATTTTGTTCCACTGGGATTTTCCATGTATTTTAACAGGAAACATATATAGGGCAGCCTAGAAAAATCAGCTCCCTCCTCACCATACCAAAGCACTCCGAGTCTCTTGGCAATGTCCATTTTGCTCTGTGAGTTCATCATGACCAACCCTAACCCGAAGTGGAATTTTCCTCTTATGGGATTTTTTCATGTATTTTACCAAGAAACATAGACAGGGCAAGCTGGAAATGTCAGTGCCCTCCTAACCGTATCCAAGCACTACGACTTTGTTGGGAATGTTCATTTTGCTCTTTGAGTTCATGGTGACCTAACCCTAACCCTAAGTGGAATTTTCCTCCAATGGGATTTCCCCATGTATTTTACCATGAAACATAGATAGGGCAGCCTAGAAAACTCAGTTCGCTCCTAACAATACCGAAGCACTCCGGGTTTCTTGGAAATCTCCATTTTGCTCTACAGGTTCATGGTAACCTAACCCACATCCTAAGTGGAATTTTCATCAAATGGGATTTTTCCATGTATTTTACCAGGAAACATAGACAGGGCAGGCTGGAAATGTCACTGCCCTCCTAACCGTACCCAAGACTACGATTTTTTTGGCAATGTTCATTTTGCTCTATGGGTTCATGGTGCCCTAACCCTAACTCTAAGTGGAATTTTCCTCCAATGGGATTTTCCCATGTATTTTACCAGGAAACATATATAAGGCAGCCTAGAAAAATCAGTGCCCTCCCAACCATACCCAAGCACTCCGAGTGTGTTGGCAATGTCCATTTTTCTCTATGGGTTTATGGTGACCATACCCTAACCCTAAGTGGAATATTCCTCCAATGGGATTTTCCCATGTATTTTACCAATAAACAAAGATAGGCAAGCCTAACAAAGTTAGTTCCGTCCTAACCATACCAAAGCACTCCGAGTGTGTCGGCGATGTCCATTTTGCTCTATGAGTTTATGGTGACCAAACCCTAACCCTAAGGGCAATTTGCCTTCAATGGATTTTCCCATGTATTTTACCAGGAAACATAGGTAGCGCAATCTAAAAAGGTCAGAGCCCTCATAACTATACCCAAGCACTCCAAATTTGTTGGTGATGTTCATTTTGCTCTACGGGTTCATGGTAACCTAACCCTAACCCTAAATGTAGTTTTCTTCAAATGGGATTTTTCCATGGATTTTACCAGAAAATATAGATAGGACAGCCTAGAAAAATCAGCTCCCTCCTAACCATACCAAAGCACTCCGAGTTTGTTGGCAATGTCCATTTTGCTCTATAAGTTCATGGTGACCTAACCCTAAACCTAAGTGGAATGTTTCCTCCTATGGGATTATCCCATGTATTTTACTAGGAAACATAAGTAGCGCCGGCTAGAATGGTCAGTGCCCTCCGAACCATCCGCAAGAACTCCGAGATTGTTGGCGATGTTCATTTTGCTCTACGAGTTCATGGTAACCTAACCCAAATCCTAAGTGGAATTTTCATCAAATGGGATTTTTCCATGTATTTTACTAGGAAACATAGATAGGGCAGCCTAATTAAGTTACTTCCCTCCTAACCATACAAAAACACTCCGAGTGTGTTGGCAATGTCCATTTTGCTCTATGAGTTCATGGTGACCTAACCCTAGCCCTAAGTGGAATTTTCCTTCAATGGGACTTTCCCATGTATTTTACCAGGAAACATAGGTAGCACAAGCTAGAATGGTCAGTGCATTCCTAACCATACATAAGAACTCCGAGATTCTTGGCGATGTCCATTTTGCTCTATGAGTTTATTGTGATCAAACCCTAACATGAAGTGGAATTTGCCTTCAATGGATTTTCCCATGTATTTTACCAGGAAAAATAGGCAGGGCAGCCTAGAAAGGTCAGTGCCCTCCTAAACATACCCAAGCACTCCCAGTTTGTTTGCGATGTTCATTTTGCTCTACGAGTTCATGATAACCTAACCCTAACACTAAGTGGAATTTTCCTCAAATGGGATTTTCCCATATATTTTACCAGAAAACATAGTTAGGACAGCCTAGAAAAGTAAGTTCCCTCCTAACCATACCAAATCACTACGAGAGTTTTAGCAATGTCCATTTTGCTCTTTGAGTTCATGGTGACCTAACCCAAATCCTAAGTGGAATTATCTTCCTAAGGGATTATCTCATGTATTTTGCCAGAAAATATAGATAGGACAGCCTAGAAAAATCAGCTGCCCCCTAACCATACCAAAGCACTCCGAGTGTGTTGGCAATGTCCATTTTGCTCTGTGAGTTCATGGTGACCTAACCCTAACCCTAAGTGGCATTTTCCAATGGGATTTTCCCATGTAATTTACCAGGAAACATAGATAGGGCAAGCTGGAAATGTCAGTGCCCTCCTAGCCGTACCCAAGCACTACGATTTTTTTTTTTTGCCAATGTTCATTTTGCTCTATCAGTTCATGGTAACCTAACCCAAATCCTAAGTAGAATTTTCATCAAATGGGATTTTTCCATGTATTTTACCAAGAGAAATAGACAGCGCTGACTAGAATGGTCAGTGCCCTCCTAAACCTACCCATGCACTCCCAGTTTGTTGGCGATGTTCATTTTGGTCTACGAGTTCATGATAAACTAACCCTAACACTAAGTGGAATTTGCCTTCAATGGATTTTCCCATATATTTTACCAGGAAAAATAGGTAGCGCAGGCTAGAAAGATCAATGCCCTGCTAAACATACCGAAGCACTCCGGGTTTCTTGGAAATCTCCATTTTGCTCTATGAGTTCATGGTGACCTAACCCTAACCCTAAGTGGCATTTTCCTCCAATGGCATTTTCCCATGTATTTTACCAGGAAACATAGAACGGGCAAGCTGGAAATGTCAGTGCCCTCCTAACAGTACCCAAGCACTACGATTTTTTTGGCAATGTTCATTTTGCTCTTTGAGTTCATGGTGACCTAACTCTAACCCTAAGTGGAATTTAGTTCCTATGAGATTATGCCATGTATTTTAACAGGAAACATAGATAGGGAAGCCTAGAAAGGTCAGTGCCCTCCTAACCATACCCAAGCCTCCGAGTGTGTTGGTGATGTCCATTTTGCTCTATGAGTTTATGGTGACTAACCCAAACTCTAAGTGGAATTTTCCTCCAATGGGATTTTCCCATGTATTTTACCAGGAAACATAGATAGGGCAAGCTGGAAATGTCAGTGCCCTCCTAACCGTACCCAAGCACTACGATTTTTTTTTGCCAATGTTCATTTTGCTCTATGAGTTCATGGTAACCTAACCCAAATCCTAAGTAGAATTTATATCAAATGGGATTTTTCCATGTATTTTACCAAGAAAAATAGACAGCGCAGGCTAGAATGGTCAGTGCCCTCCTAAACATACCCACGCACTCCCAGTTTGTTGGCGATGTTCATTTTGGTCTACGAGTTCATGATAAACTAACCCTAACACTAAGTGGAATTTGCTTTCAATGGATTTTCCCATATATTTTACCAGGAAAAATAGGTAGCGCAGGCTAGAATGGTCAGTGCCCTGCTAAACATACCGAAGCACTCCGAGTTTGTTGGCGATGTTCATTTTGCTCTATGAGTTCATGGTGCCCTAACCCTAACCCAAAGTTGAATTTTCCTCCAATGTGATTTTCCCCTGTATTTTACCAGGAAACATAGATAGGGCAGCCTAGAAAACTCAGTTCCCTCCTAAACATACCCAAGCAGTCTGAGTTTGTTGTCAATGTTCATTTTGCTCTACGAGTTCATGGTAACCTAACCCAAATCCTAAGTGGAATTTTCATCAAATGGGATTTTTCGCTGTATTTTACCAGGAAACATATATAGGGCAGCCTAGAAAAGTCAGTGCCCTACTCACCATACCCAAGCACTCCGATTGTGTTAGCGATGTCTATTTGCTCTATATAGTTTATGGTGACCAAACCCTAACCCTAAGTGGAATTTGCCTTCCATGGATTTTCCCATATATTTTACCAGGAAAAATAGGTAGCGCAGGCTAGAAAAGTCAGTGCCCTACTAAACATACCAAAGAACTCCGAGTTTCTTGGCAATCTCCATTTTGCTCTATGAGTTCATGGTGATGTAACCCTAACCCGAAGTGGCATTTTCCTCCAATGGGATTTTCCCATGTATTTTACCAGGAAATATAGATAGGGCAGCCTAATAAAATTAGTTCCATCCTAACCATATCAAAGCACTCCGAGTGTATTGGCAATGTCCATTTTGCTCTGTGAGTTCATGGTAACCTAACCCAACCCAAATCCTAAGCGGAATTTTCATCAAGTGGGATTTTTCCATGTATTTTACCAGGAAACATAGACACGGCAGGCTGGAAATGTCACTGCCCTCCTAACCGTACCAAAGACTACGATTTTTTTGGCAATGTTCATTTTGCTCTATGAGTTCATGGTGCCCTAAATCTAACCCTAAGTGGAATTTTCCTCCATTGGGATTTTCCCCCGTATTTTACCAGGAAACATAGATAGGGCAGGCTAGAAAGGTCAGTGCCCTGCTAACCATAACAAAGCACTCCGAGTTTCTTGGCAATGTCCATTTTGCTCTATGAGTTCATGGTGACCTAACCCTAACTCTAAGTGGAATTTTCCTAAATTGGGATTTTCCCATATATTTCAACAGGAAACATAGATAGAGCAGGCTAGAAAGGTCAGTGCCCTTCTAAATATACAAAAGCACACCCAGTTTGTTGGCGATGTTCATTTTGCTCTACGAGTTCATGGTAACCTAACCCTAACCCTACGTGGAATTTTCCTCAAATGGGATTTTCCCATGTATTTTACCAGAAAAAATAGATAGGGCAGGAAAAGAGGTCAGTTCCCTCCTAATCATACCCAAGCACTCTGAGTTTGTTGGCGATGTCCATTTTGCTCTGTGAGTTCATAGTGACCTAACCCTAACCCTAAGTCGAATTTTCCTTCAATGGGATTTTCCCATGTATTTTACCAGGAAACATTGATGGCGGAGGTAAAAAAGGTCAGTGCCCTCGTAACCATAAACAAGCACTACAGGTTTCTTAGTAATGTTCATTTTGCTCTATGAGTGCATGGTGACCTAAAGTTAAACCTAAGTGGAATTTTCCTCCTATGGAATTTTCCCATGTATTTCAACAGGAAACATAGATAGAGCAGCCTAGAAAAGTCAGTTCCCTCCTAACCATACTAAAGCACTCTGAGTTTTTTGGCCATGTCCATTTTGCTCTATGAGTTTATGGGGACCTAACCCTAACCCTAAGTGGAATTTTCCTCCTATGGGATTTTATCATATATTTTACCAGGAAACAAAGGTAGCACAGGCTAGAACTGTCAGTGCCCTCCTAAACATAACGAAGTACTCTGAATTTGTTGGTGATGTTCATTTTGCTCTATGAGTTCATGGTAAACTAACCCTAACCCTAAGTGGAATTTTCCTCAAATGGGATTTTTCCATGTATTTTACCAGAAAACATAGATAGGGCATTCTTAGAAAAGTCACTTCGCTCCTAACCATATCCAAGCATCCGAGTGTGTTGGCGATGTCCATTTTGCTCTATGAGTTCATAGTGACCTAACCTTATCCCTAAGTGAAATTTTCCTCCTATGGGATTTTCCCATATATTTTACCAGGAAAAATAGTTAGCGCAGGCTAGAAAGGTCAGTGCCCTTCTAAATATACAAAAGCATTCCCAGTTTGTTGGCGATGTTCATTTTGCTCTATGAGTTCATGGTTACCTAAATCTAACCCTAAGTGGAATTTTCCTCCATTGGGATTTTCCCCTGTATTTTACCAGGAAACATAGATAGGACAGGCTAGAAAGCTCAGTGCCCTCCTAAGCATAACCAAGCTCTCTGAGTGTGTTGGTGATGTCCATTTTCTCTATGAGTTTATGGCGACCTAACCCAACCCAAAGTGGAATTTTCCTCCTATGGGATTTTCCCATATATTTCAACAGGAAACATAGATACAGCAGGCTACAAAGGTCAGAGCCCTTCTAAATATACAAAAGCACTCCCGGTTTGTTGGCGATGTTAATTTTGCTCTACGAGTTCATGGTAACCTAACCCTAACCCTAAGTGGAATTTTCCTCAAATGGAATTTTCCCATGTATTTTACCAGAAAACATAGATAGGGCAGCCTAATAAAATTAGTTCCCTCCTGCCCATACAAAAGCACTCCGACTGTGTTAGCAATGTCTATTTTGCTCTGTGAGTTCATGGTGACCTAACCCTATCCCAAAGTGGAATTTTCCTCCAGTGGGATTTTCCCATTTATTATACCAGAAAAAATAGATAGGGCAGGAAAAGAGGTCAGTTCCCTCCTAAACATACCCAAGCACTCCGAGTTTGTTGGCAATGTTCATTTTGCTCTATGAGTTCATGGTCATAACCCCAAGAGGAATTTTCCTCCAATGGGATTTTCCCATGTATTTTACCAGGAAACATTGATGGCGCAGGTAAGAAAGGTCAGTGTCCTCCTAACCATACACAAGCACTACGGGTTTGTTAGTAATGTTCATTTTGCTCTATGAGGTTTAGGTTTAGGTTACCATGAACCCGTAGAGCAAAATGAACATTTCCAACAAACTCGGAGTGCTTGGGTACGGTTACGAGGGCACTGACTTTTCTAGGCTGCCCTATCTATGTTTCCTCATAAGATAAATGGGAAAATCCCATTGGAGGAAAATTCCACTTATGGTTATGTTTAGGTTACCATAAACTCAAAGAGCAAAATGAACATCGCCAACAAACTCCGAGTACTTGGGTATGGTTAAGAGGGCCCTGATCTTTTTAGCCTGCACTATCTATGTTTCCTGGTAAAATACATTGGAAAATCCCATAGGAGGAAAATTCCACTTTGGGTTAGGTTACTATGAACTCAAAGAGCAAAATGAACATCGCCAACAAACTCGGAGTGCTTGGGTACGGTTAGGAGGGCACTGACCTTTCTAGCTGCCCTATCTATGTTTCCTGGTAAAATACATGGGAAAATCCTTTTGGAGGAAAATTCCACTTAGGGTTCCACATTGTGTTGGCAATGTCCATTTTGCTCTATGAGGTCATGGTGACCTAACCCTAACCTTAAGTGGAATTTTCCTCCTAAGGGATTTTCCCATGTATTTTACCAGGAAATATAGATAGCACAGGCTAAAAAGTTCAGTGCCCTCCTAACCATATCCAAGGACTCCGAGCTTGTTGGTTATGTTAATTTTGCTCTACGGGTTCATGGTAGCCTAACCCTAACCCTACGTGGAATTTTCCTCAAATGGGATTTTTCCATGTATTTTACCAGAAAACGTAATACGGCAGCCTAGAAAAGTCAGTTCCCTCCTAACCATACCGCAGCACTCTGAGTGTTTTGGTGATATTCATTTTGCTCTATGAGTTCATGGTAGCGTAACCCTAACCCTAATTGGAATTTTCTTCCTATGGGATTATCCCATGTATTTCACCAGGAAACATAGATAGGGCAGGCTAGAAAGATCAGTGCCCTCCTAACCATACCCAAGCACTCCGAGTTTTTTGCGATGTTCATTTTGCTCTACGATTTCATGGTCACCTAACTCTAACCCTAAGTGGAATTTTCCTCCTATGGGATTTTTCCATGTATTTTACAAGGAAATAAATGTGCCCTCCTAACCATACCCAAGCACTCCAAGTTTGTGAGCAATTTCTATTTTGCTCTATGAGATCATGGTGACCTAACCCTAACCATTGGTCGAGAACCTGAAAGGGTGAAACAGCCACTTGGACCCGTTTCCCTTATAAAAGAAAAAATTGGAAACTGCAAAATGTGTTTGTGCATGTTCCCGCACGCGCAAAATAGGGGGCCTGATTGAAGAGTGGAGCTTAAGATGAGACATGCACTGGCCCTTCTCCTCATCCAGCTCTGGTATGGACGGCTCTGCCGTCCTGGCTTCACTTTTCCTCGGATAAGACTGCTCTCCCCCCGCCCTGCACCCTCCCTCTCTGGCACTTTCTTCTTTCCGCTTTTTGGCGTAAAGGTTCCCAGGGAGCGGAAGAGGAGGCCGATGGGGAGAAGGAGGTGCTGTAGAAAATCTTCCGAGGCGGCAGTGAACGGCCGCTGGGGCTTGCCTATCTCAGCCTGCTGCGGGAGGCTGGAGTTGAAGCTTCTGGATCACTCTGGGAGGGGTGCTCGGAAAACAGGATGAGAACCAGAAAGCTGGAGAAAAGACTTCTTCCAGCTCTCTGGGGTTCTTTCACTGGGAGGGCAAGGAAGCAGCAGTTCTGCTCCGTGGAAGGTGGGAGCAGGCGGCCACTCATTCAAGCTTCGTCAAGTGACTCCAGGAGCGAAGCGAGCTCCAACTCCCCGGAATACTAACTTTGCAAAAGAGGGAGGCGGTGGTGGAATTAAAATAAAACCGGGGGGGGGAGGTTGAGGAAACCCAGCAGATGCCTATTAGAGGGCGAGCAAGAAAGGCAAGATCAGGGAGATGAAGAAAGCTTTCGGGGTTTGTACACAGACATAGCTGACTCCTCCTTGTCTCCTGCCCTTGCTGCATCTCCTGTGGAGACACGTTTGCGTTTCTCTGTGTCTCTCTCTCTCCCACTCAAAGGAATCTTGCAGCTCGATGATTGAAGCGATTTCAAACGGCCCCTTCATTGCCAGGCGTCCCCATGAAAGTCAATGGAGGTCTGCTTTGACTTGAAAGGTCAGCTGCGGCGCTTCAAAGTCCGTTGGTTTTACTGGTGAGCCACCGCCTTCGCCTCCTCGGCTTTGTATCAACACAGATCACTGAGCAGGACGATTGATTAGTGCGGGTCTCTCCTGGCAAAGTAGCGATAGTTGGAATGGGACCTTGCCTGATCTTTTGTCCAAACTCAGTCAGGTGGTTCCCCTGGCCTTTTGAGTCACCGTGGACCTCCATTGACTTCCATGGGGATGCCTGGCAATGAAGGGGCTGATTGAAACCGCTTTAAGGATTGAGCTGCAGGATGGCTTTGAGTGGGAGAGAGAGACACAGAGAGGGATCCGGCGCTTGTTACCTACCTACCTTTCCCGGGCAGGGATCGCCAGCCCCATCAGATCCACTGGGCTGGCAAGAGGTCCCTTGAGAGAGCAGCTGCCTTCACCTCCCCTCCCATCTCCCGGTGGGCTTCAGGGGAAGCGCAGGACTTCGGAGGGCCGTTCCTGTTCAAAGCGAGCCGTGCGCCTTCAGGGCTTGGGAGACAGAGCAACGCTGAGCCTAACCGGGCAGACCTCTTTCCTGGGGCCTCAGCTTGCGGGAGGGCTGGCCTGCTCAGCGGAGGTGCCAGCGGGCCACTCCCAGGGAGGATCCCGGGGCTGCCCTGTGCATCTCCCTGGCCATGTGTGCCTCGGAAAGGGCCAACCTGGGAAAGGGACTTCGTGACTGCATTTCTCCCAGGGGGTGGGGCGCCCGGGTGCAGGGCCAATCAGGAGCCCCATGAGGGGACAGGTCAGAGAGAGAGAGAGAGAGAGAGAGAGAGAGAGAAGGGAAGCACAAGTGCCTCTCTCTCTCTCTCTGCAAATGGCGGATGAGGCTCCGGAGCCGCAGGAGAAGGC
Organism: Crotalus tigris; assembly: GCF_016545835.1. NCBI lineage: Eukaryota > Metazoa > Chordata > Lepidosauria > Squamata > Viperidae > Crotalus > Crotalus tigris. The sequence goes on from NW_024098684.1 coordinate 121,745, forward strand.
CCAAAGAGCTGCATGCAGCTCCGGAGCTGGGGGTTGCCAATCTGTGCCCTAACCCTGAATGGAATTTTCCTCCAATGGGATTTTCCCATGTATTTTACCAGGAAACATAGATAGGGCAGGCTAGAAAGGTCAGTCCCCTCCTAACCATACCCAAGCACTCCGAGTGTGTTGGCAATGTCCATTTTGCTCTGTGAGTTCATGGTGACCTAACCCTAACCCTAAGTGGAATTTTCCTCCAATGGGATTTTCCCATGTATTTTACCAGGAAACATAGATAGGACAGGCCAGAAAGGTCAGTGCCCTCCTAACCATACCTAAGCACTCCGAGTGAGTTGGCGATGTCCATTTTTCTCTATGAGTTCATGGTGACCTAACCCTAACCCTAAGTGGAATTTTCCTCCAATGGCACTTTCCCATGTATTTTACCAGGAAACATAGATAGGGCAGCCTAGAAAAATCTGTGCCCTCCTAATCATACCCAAGAACTCCTTTTTTGTGAGTGATGTCCTTTTTACTCTTTGAGTTCATGGTAATCTAACCCTAAGTGGAATGTTCCTCCTATGGAAACTCAAAAGATGGTATTTCCTTTTGAAAGGTCATTATGATTAGTAAAAATTTGGAAGAAAATCATTATTTTTTCTTTCCTTCCCTCCAGGATGAAAAGGAAGAGGAGGGATGAATGTTGAAATCCCTGTATGAAGCTTTCATTACCTTTGGTGCTTTGATTTCTCTGTTGTTATTTTTTTTTCTACCTAAAAAGTACACTCAATAAAAGTAATAATATTTGTACTCTTTTCTGCCATTTACTCTTAATGGAAACTAGCAAACTTAGCTTTAAATGTCTCTACTATGGAAACACATTGTAATTCTCAATCTGAAAAGGACCAAAAATAAAAATAAGCTATAATTAGTCAAGTGGTCATAAAGCATCCACACTGCATATACACCTCATAAAGTCCACATTCATATGCATACAAAATAGGAAAATAAGCTCTTTTCTAGAACTTCTGAGTTGGGGTGGAGTGGGAGAAAAAAGTGGTCTGAATATGAGTCCGCAACGTGATTACAATTCATCTAGCAGCTCTTCTATTCACCAGAGCAAAGAGGCCATAAATCATGGCTTACAAAATATAGTGTTGCATTCACACAACATAGTCAGCTAAAACCATACAAATCATATAATTAGTTTAGGGTAATACATAAACCCAGTCATAGATTTAGTCAGTACTTTTTTTGTTAAAGAAAAAAAAAGGTGCTGGAACTCACAGGTCATATAACCCAGCTTGCCTACCCTAAAAAGCAATATCCAAAAAAGGTGCCGGAGTACTTGGGTATGGTTAAAAGGGCCCTGACCTTTTTAGCCTGCACTATCTATGTTTCCTGGTAAAATACATGGGAAAATCCCATAGGAGGAAAATTCCACTTAGGGTTAGGGTTAGGTCACAATGAACTAATAGAGCAAAGTGGACATTGCCAACACACTCGGAGTGCTTCGGTATGATTAGGAGGGAACTGACTTTTCTTGGCTGCCCTATCTATGTTTCCTGGTAAAATACATGGGAAAATCCCATTGGAGCAAAATTCTACTTAGGGTTAGGGTTTGGTTACCATGAACTCGTAGACCAGAATGAACATTGCCAACAAACTTGGAGTGCTTGGGTATTTTTAGGAAAGCACTGACTTTTCTAGGCTGCCCTATATATGCTTCCTGGTAAAATACATGGGAAAATCCCATTGAAGGAAAATTCCATTTAGCGTTATGGTTAGGTTACCATGAACTTGTAGAGCAAAATGAACATCGCCAACAAACTCGGAGTACTTGGTATGGTTAGTACGGCACTGCGCTTTCTAGCCTGCGCTATCTATGTTTCCTGGTAAAATGCATGGGAAAATCCAATAGGAGGAAAATTCCCCTCAGGGTTAGGGTTAGCTTACCATGAACTAAAAGAGCAAAAGAAACATCACCAACAAACGCGGAGTTCTTGGGTACGGTTAGGAGGGCACTGACTTTTCTAGGCTGCCCTATCTCTGTTTCTTGGTAAAATACATGGGAAAATCCCATTGGAGGAAAATTCCACTTAGGGTTAGGTTACCATGAACTCGTAGAGCAAAATGAACATCGCCAACAAACTCGGAGTGCTTTGGTATGGTTATTAGGGCACTGAGCTTTCTAGCCTGCGCTATCTATGTTTCCTGGTAAAATACATGGGAAAATCCCATTGGAGGAAAATTCCACTTAGGGTTAGGGTTAGGTCACCATAAACTCATAGAGCAAAATGGACATTGCCAATAAACTTGGAGTGCTTTGGTATGGTTAGGAGGGAACTGACTTTTCAATGCTGTTCTATGTTTCCTGGTAAAATGCATGGGAAAGTCCCATTGGAGGAAAATTCCACTTAGGGTTAGGATACCATGAACTCGTAGAGCAAAATGGACATTACCAATACAGTCGAAGTGCTTCGGTATGGTTGGGAGGGCACTGACTTTTCTAGGCTGCCCTATCTACGTTTCCAGGTAAAATACATGGGAAAATCCCATTTGAGGAAAATTCCACTTAGGGTTAGGTTTAGGTCTCCATGAACTCCTAGAGCAAAATGGACATAACACTCTCAGAGTGCTTGGGTACGGTTAGAAAAGCATGTATATTTCTATGTTGCCTTATCTATGTTTCCTTGTAAAATACTTGGAAAAATATCATAGGAGGAAAATTCCACTTAGGGTTAGAGTTAGGTTACCATGAACCCTTAGAGCAAAATGAAGATCGCCAACAAACGCGGAATTCTTGGGTATGTTCAGGAGGGCACTGACATTTCTAGCGTGCGCTACCTATTTTTCCTGGTAAAATACATGGGAAAATCCCATAGGTGGAAAATTCCACTTAGGGATAAGATTAGGTCTCCATGAACTCATAGAGCAAAATGGACATCGCCAACACACTCAGAGTGCTTGTGTATGGTTAGGAAGGCAAAGACTTTTCTACGCTGCCCTATCTATGTTTCCTGGTAAAATACATGGAAAAATCCCATAGGGGGAAAACTCCACTTAGGGTTAGGGATAGGTCACCATGAATTCATAGAGCGAAATGGACATTACCAACAAACTCGGAGTGCTTTGGTTAGGAGAAATGTCAGTGCCCTACTAACCATACCAAAGCACTCCGAGTGTGTTGGGAATGTCCATTTTGCTCTATTAGTTCATCGTGACCTAACCGGAATCCTAAATGCAATATTCCTCAAATGGGATTTTCCCATGTATTTTACCAGGAAACATTGATAGCGCAGGTAAGAAAGGTCAGTTCCCTCCTAACCATACACAAGCGATACGGGTTTTTTAGTAATGTTCATTTTGTTCTATGAGTTCATGGTGACCTAACCCTATCCCTAAGTGGAATTTTTCTCCATTGGGATTTTCCCCTGAATTTTACCAGGAAACATAGATAGGGCAGGCTAGAAAGGTCAGTGTCCTCCTAAGCATAACTTAGCTCTCTGAGTGTGTTGGTGATGTCTATTTTGCTCTATGAGTTTATGGGGACCTAACCCTAACCCTACGTGGAATTTTCCTCCTATGTGATTTTCCCATGTATTTTACCAGGAAACGTAGATAGCACAGGCTAGAAAGGTCAGTGCCCTGCTAACCATAACAAAGCACTCCGGGTTTCTTGGCAATGTCCATTTTGCTCTATGAGTTCATGGTAAACTAACCCTAACCCTAAGTGGAATTTTCCCCCTATGGGATTTTATCATATATTTCAAAAGGAAACATAGATAGAGCAGCCTAGAAAAGTTACTTCCCTCCTAACCATATCCAAGCATCCGAGTGTGTTGGCGATGTCCATTTTGCTCTATGACTTCATAGTGACCTAACCTTATCCCTAAGTGGAATTTTCCTCCTATGGGATTTTCCGATATATTTTACCAGGAAAAATAGTTAGCGCAGGCTAGAAAGGTCAGTGCCCTTCTAAATATACAAAAGCATTCCCAGTTTGTTGGCGATGTTCATTTTGCTCTATGAGTTCATGGTGACCTAAACCTAAACCTAAGTGGAATTTTCCTCCTATGGAATTTTGCCATGTATTTCAACAGGAAACATAGATAGAGCAGCCTAGAAAAGTCAGTTCCCTCCTAACCATACCAAAGCACTCCGAGTGTGTTGGCCATCTCCATTTTGCTCTGTGAGTTCATGGTGACTTAACCATAACCCTAAGAGGAATTTTCCTCCAATGGGATTTTCCCATGTATTTTACCAGGAAACATTGATGGCACAGGTAAGAAAGGTCAGTGTCCTCCTAACCATAAACAAGCACTACGGATTTGTTAGTAATCTTCATTTTGCTCTATGAGTTCATGGTGACCTAAACCTAAACCTAAGTGGAATTTTCCTCCTATGGAATTTTCCCATGTATTTCAACAGGAAACATAGATAGAGCAGCCTAGAATAGTCAGTTCCCTCCTAACCATACTAAAGCACTCCGAGTATTTTGGCCATGTCCATTTTGCTCTATGAGTTTATGGGGACCTAACCCTAACCCTAAGTGGAATTTTCCTCCTATGGGATTTTATCATATATTTTACCAGGAAACAAAGGTAGCACAGGCTAGAACTGTCAGTGCCCTCCTAAACATAGCAAAGCACTCCGAATTTGTTGGTGATGTTCATGGTAAACTAACCCTAACCCTAAGTGGAATTTTCCTCCAATGGGATTTTCCCATGTATTTTACCAGAAAACATAGATAGGGCAGCCTAATCAAATTAGTTCCCTCCTGACCATGCAAAAGCACTCCGACTTTGTTGGCAATGTCCATTTTGCTCTCTGAGTTCATGGTGACCTAACCCTAACCGTAAGTGGAATTTTCCTCCAAAGGGATTTTCCCATGTATTTTACCAGAAAAAATAGATAGGGCAGGAAAAAAGGTCAGTGCCCTCCTAACCATTCACAAGCACTACGGGTTTGTTAGTAATGTTCATTTTGCTCTATGAGTTCATGGTGACCTAAACCTAAACCTAAGTGGAATTTTCTTCCTATGGAATTTTCCCATGTATTTCAACAGGAAACATAGATAGAGCAGCCTAGAAAAGTCAGTTCCCTCCTAACCATACTAAAGCACTCCGAGTGTTTTGGCCATGTCCATTTTGCTCTATGAGTTTATGGGGACCTAACCCTAACCCTAAGTGGAATTTTCCTCCATTGGGATTTTCCCCTGTATTTTACTACGAAACATAGATAGGGGAGGCTAGAAAGGTCAGTGCATCCTAAGCATAACCAAGCACTACGGGTTTGTTAGTAATGTTCATTTTGCTCTATGAGTTTATGGCTACCTAAATCTAACCCTAAGTGGAATTTTCCTCCATTGGGATTTTCCCCTGTATTTTACCAGGAAACATAGATAGGGCAGGCTAGAAAGGTCAGTGCCCTCCTAAGCATAACCAAGCTCTTTGAGTGTGTTGGTGATGTCCATTTTCTCTATGAGTTTATGGCGACCTAACCCTAACCCAAAGTGGAATTTTCCTCCTATGTGATTTTCCCATATATTTTACCAGGAAACTTAGATAGCGCAGGCTAGAAAGGTCAGTGCCCTGCTAACCATAACAAAGCACTCCGAGTTTCTTGGCAATGTCCATTTTGCTCTATGAGTTCATGGTGACCTAACCCTAACCCTAAGTGGAATTTTCCTAAATTGGGATTTTCCCATATATTTCAACAGGAAACATAGATACAGCAGGCTACAAAGGTCAGTGCCCTTCTAAATATACAAAAGCACTCCCAGTTTGTTGGCGATGTTCATTTTGCTCTACGAGTTCATGGTAACCTAACCCTATCCCTAAGTGGAATTTTCCTCAAATGGGATTTTCCCATGTATTTTACCAGAAAAGATAGATAGGGCAGCCTAATAAATTTAGTTCCCTCCTGCCCATACAAAAGCACTCCAACTGTGTTAGCAATGTCCATTTTGCTCTGTGAGTTCATGGTGACCTAACCCTAACCCTAAGTGGAATTTTCCTCCAATTGGATTTTCCCCTGTATTTTACCAGAAAAAATACATAGGGCAGGAAAAGAGGTCAGTTCCCTCCTAAACATACCCAAGCACTCCGAGTTTATTGGCGATGTTCATTTTGCTCTATGAGTTCATGGTAACCTAACCCTAATCCTAAGTGGAATTTTCCTCAAATGGGATTTTCCAATGTATTTTACAAGGAAACATAGATAGGGCAGCCTAATAAAATTAGTTCCCTCCTGACCATACAAAAGCACTCCGAGTGTGTTGGCAATGTCCATTTTGCTCTGTGAGTTCATAGTGACCTAACCCTAACCCTAAGTGGAATTTTCTTCAATGGTATTTTCCCATGTATTTTACCAGGAAACATTGATGGTGGAGGTAAGAAAGGTCAGTGCCCTCGTAACCATACACAAGCAATACACGTTTCTTGTAATGTTCATTTGGTCTATGAGTTCATGGTGACCTAAACCTAAACCTAAGTGGAATTTTCCTCCTGTGGAATTTTCCCTTGTATTTCAACAGGAAACATAGATAGAGCAGCCTAGAAAAGTCAGTTCCCTCCTAACCATACTAAAGCACTCCGAGTGTTTTGGCCATGTCCATTTTGCTCTATGAGTTTATGGGGACCTAACCCTAATCCTAAGTGGAATTTTCCTCCTATGGGATTTTATCATATATTTTACCAGGAAACAATGGTAGCACAGGCTAGAACTATCAGTGCCCTCCTAAACATAACGAAGCACTCCGAATTTGTTGGTGATGTTCATTTTGCTCTATGAGTTCATGGTAAACTAACCCTAACCCTTAGTGGAATTTTCCTCAAATGGGATTTTTCCATGTATTTTACCAGAAAACATAGATAGGGCATTCTTAGAAAAGTCACTTCCCTCGTAACCATACCCAAGCATCCGAGAGTGTTGGCGATGTCCATTTTGCTCTATGAGTTCATAGTGACCTAACCATATCCCTAAGTGGAATTTTCCTCCTATGGGATTTTCCGATGTATTTCACCTGAAAATATAGATAGGGCAGCCTAGAAAAGACAGTTCCCTCCTAACCATACCAAAGCACTCCGAGTGTGTTTGCAATGTTCATTTTGCTCTATGAGTTTAGGGCGACCTAAATCTAATCCTAAGTGGAATTTTCCTCTATTGGGATTTTCCCCTGTATTTTACCAGGAAACATAGATAGGGCAGGCTAGAAAGTTCAGTGCCCTCCTAAGCATAACCAAGCTCTCTGATTGTGTTGGTGATGTCCATTTTGCTATATGAGTTTATGGCGACCTAAATCTAACCCTAAGTGGAATTTTCTTCCTATGGGATTTTCCCATGTATTTTACCAGGAAACATAGATAGGGCAGCCGAGAAAACTGAGATCCCTCCTAACCATACCCAAGCACTAAGTTTGTTGGCGATGTTAATTTTGCTCTAGGAGTTCATGGTGACCTAACCCAAATCCTAAGTGGAATTTTCATCAAATGGGATTTTTCCATGTATTTTACCAGGAAACATAGATACCGCAGGCTAGGAAAGTCAGTGCCCTCCTAACCATACACAAGCACTCCGAGTTTGTTGGTGATGTTCATTTTGCTCTATGAGTGTATGGTAACCTAACCCTAACCCAAAGTTTAATTTTCCTCCAATGTGATTTTCCCATGTATTTTACCAGGAATCATAGATAGGGTAGCACTTAGGGTTAGGGTTAGCTTACCATGAACTCGTAGAGCAAAATGAACATCGCCAACAAACTGAGACTTCTTGGGTATAGTTAGGAGGGCAGTGACCTTTCTAGCCTGTACTACCTATGTTTCCTGGTAAAATTCATGGGAAAATCCCATAGGAGGAAAATTTCACTTAGGGTTTCTGTTAAGTCACCATAAACTCATAGAGCAAAATGGAAATTGCCAACAAACTCGGAGTGCTTGGGTATGGTTAGGAGGGAACTGACTTTATTAGGCTGCCCTATCTATGTTTCCTGGTAAAATACTTGGAAAAATCCCATAGGAAGAAAATTCGACTTAGGGTTAGAGTTAGGTGACCATGAACTCGTAGAGCAAAATTAATATCGCCAACAAACTCGGAGTACTTGGGTATGGTTAGGAGGGAACTGACTTTTCTAGCCTGCGCTACATATTTTCCTGGTAAAATACGTGGGAAAATCCCATGGGAGGAAAATTCCACTTAGGGATAATGTTAGGTCACCATGAACTCAAAGAGCAAAATGGACATCGCCAACACATTCAGATGTATGGGTATGGTTAGGAGGGAATTGACTTTTCTAGGGTGCCCTATTTATGTTTTCTAGTAAAATACATGGAAAAATCCCATTTAAGGAAAATTCCACTTAGGGTTAGGGTTAGTTTACCATGAACTCGTAGAGCAAAATGAACATCGCCAACGAACTCGGAGTGCTTGGGTATGGTTAGGAGGGCACTGACCTTTCTAGCCTGCGCTATCTATGTTTCCTTTTAAAATACATGGGGAAATCCCATAAGAGGAAAATTTAACTAAGGGTTATGATTAGGTCACCATGAATTCATAGAGGAAAATGGACATCCCCAACACACTCAGAGTGCTTGGGTGTGGTAAGCAGGGAAATGACTTTTCAAGGCTGCCCTATCTATTTTTTATGGTGAAATAAATGGGAAAATCTCATTTGAGGAAAATTCCACTTACGGATAAAGTTAGGTTACAATGAAATCGTAGAGGAAAATGAACATCGCCAACAAACTCAGAGTTCTTGGGTATGTATAGGAGGGCAGTGACAGTTCTAGCCTATGCTACCTTTGTTTCCTTTTGAAATATATGATAAAATCCCATAGGAGGAAAATTCCACTTAGGGTTAGGGTTAGGTCACCATGAACTCATAGGGAAAAATGGACATTGCCAACAAACTCGGAGTTCTTTGTTATGGTTATGAAGTCACTGACCTTTCTAGCCTGTGCTATCTATGTGTCCTGATAAAATACATGGGAAAATCCCATAGGAGGAAAATTCCACTTAGGGTTAGGGTTAGGTCCCCATAAACCCATAGAGCAAAATGGACATCGCCAACACACTCAGAGTGCTAGGTTATGGTTAGGAGGGCACTGACATTTCCAGCTTGCCATGTCTATTTTTCCTGGTAAAATACATGGAAAAATCCCATAAGACGAAAATTCCACTTAGGGTTAGGGTTAGGTCACCATGAACTCACAGAGCAAAATGGACATTGCCAACATACTTGGAGTGCTTTGGAATGGTTAGGATGGAACTAATTTTATTAGGCTGCCCTATCTATGTTTCCTGGTAAAATAATGGGAAAATCCCATTTGTTGAAAATTCAACTTAGGGTTAGGGTTAGGTTACCAAGAACTAATAGAGCAAAATGATCATCGCCAAGAAACTCGGAGTTCTTGGGCATGGTTAGGAGGGCACTGAACTTTCTAGCATGTGCTATCTCTGCTTCCTCGTAAAATACATTGGACAATCTCATAGGAGGAAAATTCCCCTTAGGGTTTGGGTGAGGTTAACAATAACTCATAGAGCAAATTGGACATTGCCAACGCAAGAAAGGTCAGTGCCCTCCTAACCATACACAAGCACTATGGGTTTGTTGGTAAAGCTCATTTTGCTCTATGAGTTCATCGTAACCTAACCCTACATCTAAGTGGAATTTTCCTCAAATCAGATTTTCCCATGTATTTCACCAGAAAACATAGATAGGGCAGCCTAGAAAAGTCAGTTCCCTCCTAACCATACCAAAGCACTCCGAGTGTGTTGGCAATGTCCATTTTGCTCTATGAGTTCATGCTGACCTAAACCTAAGTGGAATTTTCCTCTTATGGGATTTTTCCATGTATTTTACCAGGAAAATTAGACAGGGCAAGCTGGAAATGTCAGTGCCCTCCTAACCGTACCCAAGAACTCCGAGTGTGTTGGCAATGTCCATTTTGCTCTATGAGTTCATGGTAACCTAACCCTAACCCTAAGAGGAATTTTCCTCCAATGGGATTTTCCCATATATTTTACCAGGAAACATAGATAGGGCAGCCTTATAAAGTTAGTTCCCTCCTAACCATACAAAAGCACTCCGAGTGTGTTGGCAATGTTAATTTTGCTCTATGAGTTCATGGTGCCCTAACCCAAACCCTAAGTGGACTTTGCCTTCAATGGATTTTCCCATATATTTTACCAGGAAAAAAAGGTAGCGCAGGCTAGAAAGGTCAGTGCCCTCCTAAACATACCCAAGAACTCCCAGTTTGTTGGATGTGTTTATTTTGCTCTACGAGTTCATGGTAACCTAACCCTAACCTTAAGTGGAATTTTCTTCAAATGGGATTTTCCCAAGTATTTCACTAGAAAACAAGATAGGGCAGCCTAGAAAAGTCAGTTTCCTCCTAACCATACCAAAGCATTCCGAGTGTGTTGACGATGTCCCTTTTGTTCTATGAGTTCATGGTGACCTAACCCTAACCCTAAGTGGAATTTTCTTCTTATGGGATTTTTCCATGTATTTTACCAGGAAAAATAGACAGGGCAAGCTGGAAATGTCAGTGCCCTCCTAACAGTACCCAAGCACTACGATTCTTTTTGCAATGTTCATTTTGCTCTATGAGTTCGTGGTGCCCGAAACCTAACCCTAAGTGGAATTTTCCTCAAATGGGATTTTCCCATGTATTTCACTAGAAAACAAGGTAGGGCAGCCTCGAAAAGTCAGTTTCCTCCTAACCATACCAAAGCACTCCGAGTGTGTTGGCAATGTCCATTTTGCTCTGTGAGTTCATCGTGACCTAATCCTAACCATAAGTGGAATTTTCTTCTTATGCGATTTTTCCATATATTTTACCAGGAAAAATAGACAGGGCAAGCTGGAAATGTCAGTGCCCTCCTAACAGTACCCAAGCACTGCGATTTTTTTTGCAATGTTCATTTTGCTCTATGAGTTCATGGTGCCCTAACCCTAACCCTTAGTGGAATTTTCCTCAAATGGGATTTTCCCATGGATTTCACCAGAAAACACAGATAAGGCAGCCTAGAAAAGTCAGTTCCCTCCTAACCATACCAAAGCACTCCGAGTGTATTTGCAATGTCCATTTTGCTCTATGACTTCATGGTGACCTAACGCTAATCCTAAGTGGACTTTTCGTCAAATGGGATTTTCCCATTTATTTTACCAGGGGAAAAACATCGATAGGCAGCTAATAAAGTTGGTTCCCTCCTTAACCATACAAAAGCACTCTGAGTGTGTGGGAAATGTTCATTTTCCTCTACGAGTTCATGGTAACCTAACCCTAACCCTAAGTGGACTTTTCCTCCAATGGGATTTCCCCATGTATTTTACCAGGAAACATAGATAGGGCAGCCTAGAAAACTCAGTTCGCTCCTAACCATACCCAAGCAGTCCGAGTTTGTTGGCGATGTTCATTGTGCTCTATCAGTTCATGGTACCCTAAACCTAACCCTAAGTGGAATTTTCCTCCAATGGCATTTTCCCATGTATTTTACCAGAAAACATAGATAGGGCAGCCTAATAAAATTAGTTCCATCCTAACCATACAAAAGCACTCCGAGTGTGCTGGCAATGTCCATTTTGCTCTGTGAGTTCAACGTGACCTAAACCTAACCATAAGTGGAATTTTCTTCTTATGGGATTTTTCCATGTATTTTACCAGGAAAAATAGACAGGGCAGGCTGGAAATGTCAGTGCCCTCCTAACCGTACCCAAGCCCTACGATTTTTTTGGCAATGTTCATTTTGCTCTATGAGTTCATGGTGCCCTAACCCTAACCCTAAGTGGAATTTTCCTCCAATAGGATTTTCCCATGTATTTTACCAGGAAACATCTATAGGGCAGCCTAACAAAGTTAGTTCCGTCCTAACCATATCAAAGTGTGGTGTCGGCAATGTCCACTTTGCTCGATGAGTTCATGGTGACTAACCCTAACTCTAAGTGGAATTTTCCTCCAATGAGATTTTCCCATGTATTTTACCAGAAAACATATTTAGGACAACCTAGTAAAGTAAGTTCCCTCCTAACCATACCAAATCACTACATGTTTTTTAGCAATGTCCATTTTGCTCTTTTTGTTCCTGGTGACCTAACTCTAACCCTAAGTGGAATTTAGTTCCTATGGGATTTTCCCATGTATATTACCAGGAAACATAGGTAGTGCAAGCTAGAATGGTCAGTGCCCTCCTAACCATAGCCAAGAACTCCGAGATTGTTGGCGATGTCCATTTTTCTCTATGAGTTTATGGTGGCCAAACCCTAACCCTAAGTGGAATTTGCCTTAAATGGATTTTCCCATGTATTTTACCAGGAAACATAGATAGTGCAAGCTAAATGGTCAGGGCCCTCTTAACTATACCTAAGCACACCGAGTTTGTTGGTGATGTTCATTTTGCTCTAGGAGTTCATGGTAACCTAACTGTAACCCTAAGTGGAATTTTCCTTCTATGGGATTTTCCCATTTATTTTACCAGGAAACATAGATAGCACAGACTGGAAAGGTCTGTGACCTCCCAACCATATCCAACCACTCCGAGTTTGTTTGCGATGTTCATTTTGCTCTTCGAGTTCATGGTAACCTAACCCTAACCCATTCTAGCCTGCGCTGCCTATTTTTCCTGGTAAAATACATGGAAAAATCCCATTTGATGAAAATTCTACTTAGGATTTGGGTTAGGTTACCATAAACTCATAGAGCAAAATGAACATCGCCAACAAACTCGGAATGCTTGGGTATGGTTAGTCGGGCACTTATCTTTCTAGACTGCGCTATCTATGTTTCCTAGTAAAATACACGGGAAAATGCCATTGGAGGAAAATTCCACTTAGGGTTAGGGTTAGGTTACCATGAACTCAAAGAGCAAAATGAACATCGCCAACGAACTCGGAGTGCTTGGGTACGGTTAGGAGGGCACTGAATTTTCTAGGCTGCCCTATCTATGTTTCCTGGTAAAATACATAGGAAAATCCCATTGAAGGAAAATTCCACTTAGGGTTAGGATTAGTTCACCATGAACTCGTAGAGCAAAATGAACAATGCCAACAAACTCGGAGTGCTTGGGTATGGTTAAGAGGGCTCTCACCTTTTTAGCCTGCGCTATCTATGTTTCCTGGTAAAATACATGGGAAAAAACCATAGGAGGAAAATTCCACTTAGGGTTAGGGTTAGGTCACCATGAACTAATAGAGCAAAATTTACATTGCCAACACACTCGGTGTGCTTTGGTATGGTTAGGAGGGAACTGACTTTTCTAGGATGCCCTATCTATGTTTCATGGTAAAATACATGGGAAAATCCCATTGGAGGAAAATTCCACTTAGGGTTAGGGTTAGGTTACCATGAACTCATAGAGCAAAATGAACATCGCCAACAAACTCAGAGTGCTTGGGTATGGTTAGGAGGGCACTGACCTTTGTAGGCTGCCCTATCTATGTTTCCTGGTAAAATACATGGGAAAATCCCATAGGAGGAAAATTCCACTTAGGGTTAGGTTACCATGAACTCAAAGAGCAAAATGAACATCGCAACAAACTCGGAGTGCTGGGATACGGTTAGGAGTGCACTGACTTTTTTAGGCTGCCCTAAATATGTTTCCTGGTAAAATAAATGGGAAAATCCCATTGGAGCAAAATCCCACTTAGTTTTAAGGTTAGGTTACCATGAACTCGTAGAGCAAAATGAACATCGCCAACAAACTCGCAGTGCTTGGGTATGTTTAGGAGGGCACTGACATTTATAGCCTGCGCTACCTATTTTTCCTGCTAAAATACATGGGAAAATCCCATAGGAGGAAACTTCTACTTAGAGTTATGGTTAGGTTACCATGAACCCGTAGAGCAAAATGAACATTTCCCAAAAACTGGGAGTGCTTGGGTATGGTTAGGAGGGTACTTATCTTTCTAGCCTGCGCTACCTGTTTTTCCTGCTAAAATACATGGGAAAACCCCATAGGAGGAAAATTCTACTTAGGGTTAGGGTTAGGTTACCATGAACTCGTAGAGCAAAATGAACATCGCCAACAAACTCGGAGTTCTTGGGTATGGTTAAGAGGGCCCTGACCTTTTTAGCCGGCACTATAAATTTTACCTGGTAAAATACATTGGAAAATCCAATAGGAGGAAAATTCCACTTAGGGTTAAGGTTAGGTCACCATGAACTAATAGAGCAAAGTGTACATTGCCAACACACTTGGAGTGCTTTGGTATGATGAGGAGGGAACTGATTTTCTTGGCTGCCCTATCTATGTTTCCTGGTAAAATACATGGGAAAACCCCATTGGAGGAAAATTCCACTTAGGGTTAGGTTACCATGAACACGTAGAGCAAAATGAACATTGCCAAAAAACTCGGAGTGCTTGGGTATGGTTAGGATGGCACTGATCTTTCTACCCTGCGCTATCTATTTTACCTGGTAAAATACATGGGAAAATCCCATAAAAGGAAAATTCCACTTAGGGTTAGGGTTAGGTTACCATGAACTCGTAGAGCAACATGGACATTGCCAACACACTCGGTGTGCATTAGTATGGTTTGGAGGGATCTGACTTTTCTAGGCTGCCCTATCTATGTTTCCTAGTAAAATACATATGAAAATCCCAATGGAGCAAAATTCCACTTAATGTTACAGTTAGGTGACCATAAACTCATAGAGCAAAATGGACATCACCAACAGACTCAGAGTGCTTGGGTGTGGTTAGGAGGGGCCTTACTTTTCTGGGCTGCCCTATCTATGTTTCCTGGTAAAATACATGGGAAAATCCTTTTGGAGGAAAATTCCACTTAGGGTTAGGGTTAGGTTACCATGAACTCATAGAGCAGAATGAACATCGCCAACAAACACGGAGTGCTTGGGTACGGTTAGGAGGGCACTGAATTTTCTAGGCTGCCCTATCTATTTTTCCTGGTAAGATAAATGGGAAAATCCAATTGGAGGAAAATTCCACTTAGGGTTATGTTTAGGTTACCATAAACTCATAGAGCAAAATGAACATCGCCAACAAACTCGGACTGCTTGGGTATGGTTAGTAGGGCA
Organism: Crotalus tigris; assembly: GCF_016545835.1. Classification (NCBI taxonomy): domain Eukaryota; kingdom Metazoa; phylum Chordata; class Lepidosauria; order Squamata; family Viperidae; genus Crotalus; species Crotalus tigris. Next base: position 136,762 of record NW_024098684.1, read on the forward strand.
CTTATCTTTCTAGACTGCGCTATCTATGTTTCCTGGTAAAATACATGGGAAAATGCCATTGGAGAAAATTCCACTTAGGGTTAGGGTTAGGTTACCATGAATTCAAAGAGCAAAATGAACCTTGCCAACAAACTCGGAGTGCTTGGGTACGGTTAGGAGGGCACTGACTTTTCTAGGCTGCCCTATCTATGTTTCCTGGTAAAATACATGGGAAAATCCAATAGGAGTGCTTTCGTATGGTTAGGAGCTAATTGACTTTTCTTGGCTGCCCTATCTATGTTTCCTGGTAAGATACATTGGAAAATCCCATTGGAGGAAAATTCCACTTTGGGTTAGGTTACCATGAACCCGTAGAGCAAAATGGACATTGCCAACAAACTCGGAGTGCTTGGGTATGGTTAGTAGGGCACTTATCTTTATAGACTGCGCTATCTATGTTTCCTGGTGAAATACATGGGAAAATGCCATTGGAGGAAAATTCCACTTAGGGTTAGGGTTAGGTTACCATGAACTCAAAGAGCAAAATGAACATTGCCAACAAACTCGGAGTGCTTGGGTATGGTTAGTAGAGCACTGAGCTTTCTAACCTGCGCTATCTATGTTTCCTGGTAAAATACATAAGAAAATCCCTTTGGAGGAAAATTCCACTTAGGGTTAGGGTTAGGTTACCATGAACTCGTAGAGCAAAATGAACATCGCCAACAAACTCGGAGTGCTTGGGTATGGTTAAGAGGGCTCTCACCTTTTTAGCCTGCGCTATCTATGTTTCCTGGTAAAATACATGGGAAAAAACCATAGGAGGAAAATTCCACTTAGGGTTAGGGTTAGGTCACCATGAACTCATAGAGCAAAATGGACATTGCCAACAAACTCGGACTGCTTGGGTATGGTTAGGAGGGCACTGACTTTTCTAGCCTGCCTTATCTATGTTTCCTGGTAAAATACATGGGAAAATCCCATAGGAGGAAAATTCCACTCAGGGTTAGGGTTAGGTCACCATGAACTAGTTACGAGCAAAATGAAACACGCCAACAAAACTCAGAGTGCGTAGGGTATGGTTAGGAGGGCACTGACCTTTTGTAGGGCTGCCCATCTATGTTTCCTGGTAAAATACATGGGAAAAAACCATAGGAGGAAAATTCCACTTAGGGTTAGGGTTAGGTCACCATGAACTAATAGAGCAAAATGGACATTGCCAACAAACTCGGAGTGCTTGGGTATGGTTAAGAGGGCTCTCACCTTTTTAGCCTGTGCTATCTATGTTTCCTGGTAAAATACATGGGTAAAAACCATAGGAGGAAAATTCCACTTAGGGTTAGGGTTAGGTCACCATGAACTAGTAGAGCAAAATGGACATTGCCAACAAACTCGGAGTGCTTGGGTATAGTTAGGAGGAAACTGACTTTTCTAGGATGCCCTATCTATGTTTCATGGTAAAATACATGGGAAAATCCCTTGGAGGAAAATTCCCTTAGGGTAGGGTTAGGTTACCAGGACTCGTAGAGCAAAAATGACATCGACAACAAACTCAGAGTGCTTGGGTATTGTTAGGAGGGCACTGACCTTTGTAGGCTGCCCTATCTATGTTTCCTGGTAAAATACATGGGAAAATAGGAGGAAAATTTCACTTAGGGTTAGGGTTAGGTCACCATGAACTAATAGAGCAAAATGGACATTGCCAACAAACTCGGAGTGCTTGGGTATGGTTAAGAGGGCTCTCACCTTTTTAGCCTGCGCTATCTATGTTTCCTGGTAAAATACATAGGAAAAAACCATAGGAGGAAAATTCCACTTAGGGTTAGGGTTAGGTCACCATGAACTAATAGAGCAAAATGGACATTGCCAAAAAACTCGGAGTGCTTGGGTATGGTTAAGAGGGCTCTCACCTTTTTAGCCTGCGCTATCTATGTTTCCTGGTAAAATACATGGGAAAAACCCATAGGAGGAAAATTCCACTTAGGGTTAGGGTTAGGTAACCATGAAATAATAGAGCTAAATTTACATTGCCAACACACTCGGTGTGCTTTGGTATGGTTAGGAGGAAACTGAGTTTTCTAGGATGCCCTATCTATGTTTCATGGTAAAATACATGGGAAAATCCCATAGGAGGAAAATTCCACTTAGGGTTAGGGTTAGGTAACCATGAACTAATAGAGCTAAATTTACATTGCCAACACACTCGCAGTGCTTGGGTATGTTTAGGAGGGCACTGATATTTATAGCCTGCGCTACCTATATTTCCTGGTAAAATACATGGGAAAATTCTATAGGAGGAAAATTCTACTCAGAGTTAGGGTTAGGTTACCATGAACTCAAAGAGCAAAATGAACATTGCCAACAAACCCGGAGTGCTTGGGTACGGTTAGGAGGGCACTGACTTTTCTAGGCTGCCCTATCTATGTTTCCTGGTAAAATACATAGGAAAATACCTTTGGAGGGTTAGAGTTAGGTTACCATGAACTCGTAGAGCAAAATGAACATCGCCAACAAACTCAGAGTGCTTGGGTATGGTTAGGAGGGCACTGAACTTTCTAGCCTGTGCTATCTATGTTTCCTGGTAAAATAAATGGGAAAATCCAATAGGAGTGCTTTCGTATGGTTAGGAGGGAATTGACTTTTCTTGGCTGCCCTATCTATGTTTCCTGGTATGATACATTGGAAAATCCCATTGGAGGAAAATTCCACTTAGGGTTAGGTTACCATGAACTCGTAGAGCAAAATGGACATTGCCAACAAACTCAGAGTGCTTGGGTATGGTTAGTGGGGCACTTATCTTTCTAGACTGCGCTATCTATGTTTCCTGGTAAAATACATGGGAAAATGCCATTGGAGGAAAATTCCACTTAGGGTTAGGGTTAGGTTACCATGAACTCAAAGAGCAAAATGAACATGGCCAACAAACTCGGAGTGCTTGGGTACGGTTAGGAGGGCACTGAATTTTCTAGGCTGCCCTATCTATGTTTCCTGGTGAAATACATAGGAAAATCCCATTGAAGGAAAATTCCACTTAGGGTTAGGATTAGTTCACCATGAACTCGTAGAGCAAAATGAACAATTCCAACAAACTCCGAGTGCTCGGGTATGGTTAAGAGGGCTCCCACCTTTTTAGCCTGCGCTATCTATGTTTCCTGGTAAAATACATGGGAAAAAATCATAGCAGGAAAATTCCACTTAGGGTTAGGGTTAGGTCACCATGAACTAATAGAGCAAAATGGACATTGCAAACAAACTCGGAGTGCTTGGTTATGGTTAGGAGGAAACTGACTTTTCTAGGATGCCCTATCTATGTTTCATGGTAAAATACATGGGAAAATCCCATTGGAGGAAAATTCCACTTAGGGTTAGGGTTAGGTTACCATGAACTCATAGAGCAAAATGAATATCGCCAACAAACTCGGAGTGCTTGGGTATGGTTAGGAGGGCACTGACCGTTGTAGGCTGCCCTATCTATGTTTCCTGGTAAAATACATGGGAAAATCCCATAGGAGGAAAATTCCCCTTAGGGTTAGGGTTAGGTCACCAAGAACTAATAGAGCAAAATGGACATTGCCAACAAACTCGGAGTGCTTGGGTATGGTTAAGAGGGCTCTCACCTTTTTAGCCTCGCTATCTATGTTTCCTGGTAAAATACATGGGAAAAACCCATAGGAGGAAAATTCCACTTAGGCTTAGAGTTAGGTCACCATGAACTAATAGAGCAAAAGGGACATTGCCAACAAACTCGGAGTGGTTGGGTATGGTTAAGAGGGCTCTCACCTTTTTAGCCTCGCTATCTATGTTTCCTGGTAAAATACATGGGAAAAAACCATAGAAGGAAAATTCCACTTAGGGTTAGGTTTAGGTCACCATGAACTAATAGAGCAAAATGGACATTGCCAACAAACTCTGAGTGCTTGGGTATGGTTAGGAGGGCTCTCACCATTTTAGCCTGCGCTATCTATGTTTCCTGGTAAAATACATGGGAAAAACACATAGGAGGAAAATTCCACTTAGGGTTAGGGTTAGGTTACCATGAACTCGTAGAGCAAAATGAACATTGCCAACAAACTCGGAGTGCTTCGGTATGTTTAGCAGGGCACTGAGCATTCTAGCATGCGCTATCTATGTTTCCTGATAAAATACATGGGAAAATCCCATAGGAGGAAAATTCCACTTACGGTTAGGTTACCATGAACTCGTAGAGCAAAATGAACAATGCCAACAAACTCGGAGTGCTTCGGTATGTTTAGCAGGGCACTGAGCATTCTAGCATGCGCAATCTATGTTTCCTGGTAAAATACATGGGAAAATCCCATAGGAGGAAAATTCCACTTAGGGTTAGGTTACCATGAACTCGTAGAGCAAAATGAACATCGCCAACAAACTCGGAATGCTTGGGTATGGTTAGGAGGGCACTGAACTTTCTAGCCTGTGCTATCTATGTTTCCTGGTAAAATAAATGGGAAAATCCAATAGGAGTGCTTTCGTATGGTTAGGAGGGAATTGACTTTTCTTGGCTGCCCTATCTATGTTTCCTGGTATGATACATTGGAAAATCCCATTGGAGGAAAATTCCACTTAGTGTTAGGTTACCATGAACTCGTAGAGCAAAATGGACATTGCCAACAAACTCAGAGTGCTTGGGTATGGTTAGTGGGGCACTTATCTTTCTAGACTGCGCTATCTATGTTTCCTGGTAATATACATGGGAAAATGCCATTGGAGAAAAATTCCCCTTAGGGTTAGGGTTAGGTTACCATGAACTCAAAGAGCAAAATGAACATCGACAACAAACTCGGAGTGCTTGGGTACGGTTAGGAGGGCACTGAATTTTCTAGGCTGCCCTATCTATGTTTCCTGGTAAAATACATAGGAAAAACTCATAGGAGGAAAATTCCACTTAGGGTTAGGTTTAGGTCACCATGAACTAATAGAGCAAAATGGACATTGCCAACACACTCGGTGTGCTTTGGTATGGTTAGGAGGGAACTGACCTTTCTAGCCTGCGCTATCTATGTTTCCTGGTAAAATACATTGGAAAATCCCATAGGAGGAAAATTTGACTTAGGGTTTCTGTTAAGTCACCATAAATTCATAGAGCAAAATGGACATTGCCAACACACTCAGAGTGCTTTGGTATAGTTAGGAGGGAACTAACTTTATTAGGCTTCCCTATCTATGTTTCCTGGTAAAATACATAGGAAAATCCCATTGGAGGAAAATTCTACTTAGGGTTAGGGTTAGGTCACCATGAACTAATAGAGCAAAATGGACATTGCCAATACACTCGGTGTGCTTTGGTATGGTTAGGAGGGAACTGACTTTTCTAGGCTGCCCTATCTATGTTTCCTGGTAAAATACATGGGAAAATCCCATTGGAGCAACATTCCACTTAATGTTAGAGATAGGTGACCATAAACTCATATAGCAAAATGGACATCACCAACACAGTCGGAGTGCTTGGGTATGGTTAGGAGGGCACTGACTTTTCTAGGCTGCCCTATGTTTCCTGGTAAAATACATGGGAAAATCCCATTGGAGGAAAATTCCACTTAGGGTTAGGGTTAGGTTACCATGAACTCATAGAGCAAAATGGACATCACCAACACACTCGGAGTGTTGGGTATGGTTAGGAGGGCACGTATATTTCTACGTTGCCCTATCTATGTTGCCTAGAAAAATATTTGGAAAAATCCCATAGGAGGAAAATTCCACTTAGTGTTAGTGTTAGGTAACCATCAACCCTTAGAGCAAAATAAACATCACCAACAAACTCGGAGTGCCTGGGAATGGTTAGGAGGGCACTGACTTTTGTAGGCTGCCCTATCTAAGTTTCCTGGTAAAATACATGGAAAATCCCAAAGGAGAAAAATTCCACTTAGGGTTAGGGTAAGGTCACCATGAACTAATAGAGCAAAATGGACATTGCCAACAAACTCGGAGTTCTTGGGTATGGTTAAGAGGGCTCTCACCATTTTAGCCTGCGCTATCTATGTTTCCTGGTAAAATACATGGGAAAAAACCATAGGAGGAAAATTCCACCTAGGGTTAGGGTTAGGTCACCATGAACTAGTAGAGTAAAATGGACATTGCCAACAAACTCGGAGTGCTTGGGTATAGTTAGGAGGAAACTGACTTTTCTAGGATGCCCTATCTATGTTTCATGGTAAAATACATGGGAAAATCCCATTGGAGGAAAATTCCACTTAGGGTTAGGGTTAGGTTACCATGAACTCGTAGAGCAAAATGAACATCGCCAACAAACTCAGAGTGCTTGGGTATTGTTAGGAGGGCACTGACCTTTGTAGGCTGCCCTATCTATGTTTCCTGGTAAAATACATGGGAAAATCCCATAGGAGGAAAATTCCACTTAGGGTTAGGGTTAGGTCACCATGAACTAATAGAGCAAAATGGACATTGCCAACAAACTCGGAGTGCTTGGGTATGGTTAGAGGGCTCTGACCTTTCTAGCCTGCGCTATCTATGTTTCCTGGTAAAATACATGGGAAAATCCCATAGGAGGAAAATTTGACTTAGGGTTTCTGTTAAGTCACCATAAATTCATAGAGCAAAATGGACATTGCCAACACACTCAGAGTGCTTTGGTATAGTTAGGAGGGAACTAACTTTATTAGGCTTCCCTATCTATGTTTCCTGGTAAAATACATAGGAAAATCCCATTGGAGGAAAATTCTACTTAGGGTTAGGGTTAGGTCACCATGAACTAATAGAGCAAAATGGACATTGCCAATACACTCGGTGTGCTTTGGTATGGTTAGGAGGGAACTGACTTTTCTAGGCTGCCCTATCTATGTTTCCTGGTAAAATACATGGGAAAATCCCATTGGAGCAACATTCCACTTAATGTTAGAGATAGGTGACCATAAACTCATATAGCAAAATGGACATCACCAACACAGTCGGAGTGCTTGGGTATGGTTAGGAGGGCACTGACTTTTCTAGGCTGCCTATGTTTCCTGGTAAAATACATGGGAAAATCCCATTGGAGGAAAATTCCACTTAGGGTTAGGGTTAGGTTACCATGAACTCATAGAGCAAAATGGACATCACCAACACACTCGGAGTGTTGGGTATGGTTAGGAGGGCACGTATATTTCTACGTTGCCCTATCTATGTTGCCTAGAAAAATATTTGGAAAAATCCCATAGGAGGAAAATTCCACTTAGTGTTAGTGTTAGGTAACCATCAACCCTTAGAGCAAAATAAACATCACCAACAAACTCGGAGTGCCTGGGAATGGTTAGGAGGGCACTGACTTTTGTAGGCTGCCCTATCTAAGTTTCCTGGTAAAATACATGGAAAATCCCAAAGGAGAAAAATTCCACTTAGGGTTAGGGTAAGGTCACCATGAACTAATAGAGCAAAATGGACATTGCCAACAAACTCGGAGTTCTTGGGTATGGTTAAGAGGGCTCTCACCATTTTAGCCTGCGCTATCTATGTTTCCTGGTAAAATACATGGGAAAAAACCATAGGAGGAAAATTCCACTTAGGGTTAGGGTTAGGTCACCATGAACTAGTAGAGCAAAATGGACATTGCCAACAAACTCGGAGTGCTTGGGTATAGTTAGGAGGAAACTGACTTTTCTAGGATGCCCTATCTATGTTTCATGGTAAAATACATGGGAAAATCCCATTGGAGGAAAATTCCACTTAGGGTTAGGGTTAGGTTACCATGAACTCGTAGAGCAAAATGAACATCGCCAACAAACTCAGAGTGCTTGGGTATTGTTAGGAGGGCACTGACCTTTGTAGGCTGCCCTATCTATGTTTCCTGGTAAAATACATGGGAAAATAGGAGGAAAATTTCACTTAGGGTTAGGGTTAGGTCACCATGAACTAATAGAGCAAAATGGACATTGCCAACAAACTCGGAGTGCTTGGGTATGGTTAAGAGGGCTCTCACCTTTTTAGCCTGCGCTATCTATGTTTCCTGGTAAAATACATGGGAAAAAACCATAGGAGGAAAATTCCACTTAGGGTTAGGTTTAGGTCACCATGAACTAATAGAGCAAAATGGACATTGCCAAAAAACTCGGAGTGTTTGGGTATGGTTAAGAGGGCTCTCACCTTTTTAGCCTGCGCTATCTATGTTTCCTGGTAAAATACATGGGAAAATCCCATAGGAGGAAAATTCCACTTAGGGTTAGGTTACCATGAACTCGTAGAGCAAAATGAACAACGCCAACAAACTCGGAGTGCTTGGGTATGGTTAAGAGGGTTCTGACATTTTTAGCCTGCGCTATCTATGTTTCCTGGTAAAATACATAGGAAAAACTCATAGGAGGAAAATTCCACTTAGGGTTAGGTTTAGGTCACCATGAACTAATAGAGCAAAATGGACATTGCCAACACACTCGGTGTGCTTTGGTATGGTTAGGAGGGAACTGACCTTTCTAGCCTGCGCTATCTATGTTTCCTGGTAAAATACATTGGAAAATCCCATAGGAGGAAAATTTGACTTAGGGTTTCTGTTAAGTCACCATAAATTCATAGAGCAAAATGGACATTGCCAACACACTCAGAGTGCTTTGGTATAGTTAGGAGGGAACTAACTTTATTAGGCTTCCCTATCTATGTTTCCTGGTAAAATACATAGGAAAATCCCATTGGAGGAAAATTCTACTTAGGGTTAGGGTTAGGTCACCATGAACTAATAGAGCAAAATGGACATTGCCAATACACTCGGTGTGCGTTGGTATGGTTAGGAGGGAACTGACTTTTCTAGGCTGCCCTATCTATGTTTTCTGGTAAAATACATGGGAAAATCCCATTGGAGCAACATTCCACTTAATGTTAGAGATAGGTGACCATAAACTCATATAGCAAAATGGACATCACCAACACAGTCGGAGTGCTTGGGTATGGTTAGGAGGGCACTGACTTTTCTAGGCTGCCCTATGTTTCCTGGTAAAATACATGGGAAAATCCCATTGGAGGAAAATTCCACTTAGGGTTAGGGTGAGGTTACCATGAACTCATAGAGCAAAATGGACATCACCAACACACTCGGAGTGTTGGGTATGGTTAGGAGGGCACGTATATTTCTACGTTGCCCTATCTATGTTGCCTAGAAAAATATTTGGAAAAATCGCATAGGAGGAAAATTCCACTTAGTGTTAGTGTTAGGTAACCATCAACCCTTAGAGCAAAATAAACATCACCAACAAACTCGGAGTGCCTGGGTATGGTTAGGAGGGCACTGACTTTTGTAGGCTGCCCTATCTAAGTTTCCTGGTAAAATACATGGGAAAATCCCAAAGGAGAAAAATTCCACTTAGGGTTAGGGTAAGGTCACCATGAACTAATAGAGCAAAATGGACATTGCCAACAAACTCGGAGTTCTTGGGTATGTTAAGAGGGCTCTCACCATTTTAGCCTGCGCTATCTATGTTTCCTGGTAAAATACATGGGAAAAAACCATAGGAGGAAAATTCCACTTAGGGTTAGGGTTAGGTCACCATGAACTAGTAGAGCAAAATGGACATTGCCAACAAACTCGGAGTGCTTGGGTATAGTTAGGAGGAAACTGACTTTTCTAGGATGCCCTATCTATGTTTCATGGTAAAATACATGGGAAAATCCCATTGGAGGAAAATTCCACTTAGGGTTAGGGTTAGGTTACCATGAACTCGTAGAGCAAAATGAACATCGCCAACAAACTCAGAGTGCTTGGGTATTTTTAGGAGGGCACTGACCTTTGTAGGCTGCCCTATCTATG